>NC_142469.1:9404628-9707659 GCF_049115385.1 Moschus berezovskii
ATGTATAGATGGGCTCGATAAAGGACAGAAATGGTATGGACCTAACAGAAGCAGAAGATATTAAGAAGAGGTGGCAAGAATACACAGAAGAACCGTACAGAAAAGGTCTTCATGACCAGGATAATCACAATGGTGTGATCACTCACCTAGAGCCAGATATCTTGGAATGTGAAGTCAAGTGGGCCTTAGAAAGCATCACTATGAACAAAGCTAGTGGAGGTGATGGAATTCCAATTGAGCTATTTCAAATCCTGCAAGATGATGCTGTGAAAGTGCTGCACTCAATATGC
Source organism: Moschus berezovskii (assembly GCF_049115385.1). NCBI lineage: Eukaryota > Metazoa > Chordata > Mammalia > Artiodactyla > Moschidae > Moschus > Moschus berezovskii. The sequence continues at coordinate 9,404,919 of NC_142469.1, forward strand.
CAGCAAATTTGGAAAACTCAGCAGTGGCCACAGGACTGGAAAAGTCAGTTTTCATACCAATCCCAAAGAAAGGCAATGCCAAAGAATGCTCAAACTACCGCACAATTGCACTCATCTCACACGCTAGTAAAATCATGTTCAAAATTCTCCAAGCCAGGCTTCAGCAATATGTGAACCATGAACTCCCAGATGTTCAAGCAGGTTTTAGAAAAGGTAGAGGAACCAGAGATCAAATGCCAACATCTGCTGAATCATTGAAAAAATAAGAGAGTTCCAGAAAACCATCTATTTCTGCTTTATTGACTAGGCCAAAGCCTTTGACTGTGTGGATTACAATGAACTGTGGAAAATTCTGAAAGGGACTGGAGTACCAGGCTACTGATCTGCCTCTTGAGAAATCATTATGCAGGTCAGGAAGCAAAAGACTGCACTGGACATGGAACAACATACTGGTTTAAATTAGGAAAAGGTGTATTTTAGCTGTATATTGTCACCCTGCTTATTTAACTCATATACAGAGTACATCATGAGAAACACTGGGCTGGATGAAACACAAGCTAGAAATTGCCAGGAGAAATATCAATAACCTCAGATATGCAAATGACTCCACCCTTATGGCAGAAACTGAAGAACTAAAGAGTCTCTTGATAAAAGTGAAAGAGGAGAGTGAAAAGTTGGCTTAAAGCTCTACATTCAGAAAATAAAGATCATGGCATCTCTTCACATCAGTTCATTGCAAATAGATGGGGAAACAATGGAAACAGTGAGACAATTTATTTTGAGGGCTCCAAAATCCATGCAGATGGTGACTGCATCCATGAAGTTAAAAGATGCTTGCTCCTTGGAAAAAACGTTGTGACCAAATTAGACAGCATGTTAAAAAGCAGAGACAGTACTTTGCCAACAAGATCTGTCTAGTCTATGCTATGGTTTTTCCTGTAGTCATGTATGGATGGGAGAGTTGGACTGTGAAGAAAGCTGAGCACCAAAGAATTGATGCTTTTTGAACTGTTGTGTTGGAGAAGACTCTTGAGAGTCGTTTGGACAGTGAGAAAATTCAACCAGTCCATCCTAAAAGAAATCAGTCCTGAATATTCATTGGAAGGACTGATGCTGAAGCTGAAACTTCAGCACTCTGGCCACCAGATGTGAAGAGCTGACTCATTTGAAGAGACACTAGTGCTGGGAAAGATTGAAGGAGGGAGGAGAAAGGGACAACAGAACATTAGATGGTTGGTTATCATCACTGAATCAATGGGCACAAGTTTCAGTAAACTCCATGAGTTGGTTTTGGAAAGGGAGGCCTGGTGTGCTGCAGTCCATGGGGTCAAAAAGTGTTGGTCACAACTGAGTGACTGAACTGAACTGATACAGAAAATAAATGGGTATTGTTAGGATGGGACTGGTGAATCATTTTTAATTTCTTTGATTATTATGTGCATCATGTGAGCAAGGGCAAAAGGTTTTGAAATTAATACATGAGAAGCAGAGTAAGAACTGAAATAGTATCTTCCAAATTTTTATTTAGTAGAAGACCATATCGGTGCTGAAGAAGAAACATTATCAAGTTTAATTTATTTCAGTATTATTAATACATTATTTCACCATAGTATGTGCCTAAAAGAGAACTAGAACTCAAAAGTCAGTTGGAGTCTCCTCTGTCCTTCATATTAAGTCACCTTGTGTAGTGTCACTACTTGTCCTTTAGATAACCAATCTCAGTCTTGCCTGTCATCAGCTTTAAATTGGCTACAGCTGCCTTGAGTTCATTCCCTATGCCACATGTGTGCAATATGGCCCTTCTTTTTATCTCTAAATTTCTCTTCTCTTAATTTCTTAAATGTGACTGAACATATTGTGAGATTATGTGTAAAGCAAGTGTATTGCAGCACTGAAAGTAATTTTTACTGATAAACCAGCATCTTTACACTTAAACTGATGTTTTATGATTATTCTGAATAATCAAATTCACTCAAAAATGTGCCCCCTGATAAATTTAAATGTATGTCCAAAATTCAAATCTCTTTTGCAAGTTGCAAAATATAATTCAAAGTGTCTGAAACAGACTTCGTCTATCCTTATTGAGCTTTGAATCTACCCTTGGGCTGTTTGGAACCGTTTTCATCTCTTCAGAAGTAATATCTTCTCATGACACCTCTAAATGCTTTTTCTTTTATTTTAATTTTAATTTTTATTGGAGGGTAATTATTTTACAATATTATATTGGTTGTTTTTGTCATACATTGACATGAATCTGCCCTGGAGTTCCCCCTTCCGAACCCCCCTCCCACCACCCTCCTCCCCTTATCCTCCCTCCGGGTCATCCCCACATACCAGCCCCGAGCATCGACCCTGAACTGGCAATTCGTTTCACATATGATAATATACATGTTTCAATGCCATTGTTGGTGGGAATGCAAACTAGTACAGCTACTATGGAGAACAGTGTGGAGATTCCTCTAAATGCTTTTTCATCTGCTTCCAAAGGTGACAAATGATTGCAATGATAACAAAATTTTTCAATTGCCTTCTTGTTTTCATTATGTTGAATCAATAATAATTGAAATATTGAAAAGTTAAAAGATCTACAGGACTTTTTGTTTTCTATGGGGTAGAATGAACAGATTGCCTGGGGTTACTTTTGGAGAATTTGGAGTTACTTTTCAGGAACAGATTGAGATAAAGAGACATTTAAGCTTCTTTTAAAAAGTAAAAATGAGGCAGCAAATGTTGATATAATTTGTAAGAAAATAAAATATTTGTTGAAGAGTTTTGGAGAAATGCATTCATTTTAAGCTATCTTATTCTAGAAAGAGAGATTGGATTTGTCAGTCTGACAGTTTCCTGGTAAATGGTAGAAACAGATAGGAAAATTTAAGAGTAAAGAGCCCAGACTCAGAACCCAGATTATTCAATATGAATGCTAATCCCAACATTTAGTGACTGTTATCTTTGACAGATTACTTTGTTACTTCCTACTTCCGTTTCCTGGTCTATAAAAATGAGATTATAACAGTATCTACCTCATAGGTATTGCTTTGAACATATAATGTGAAAATGTATGTACACCACTTGAGAGAGAATGGGTGTGTAATAATACTCAGAAAGTGTTAGTGATGAAGCTGTTATGTGACACAAATCAAGCTTTTGTTTTAGGTATTCATGGAGTCAGATGCTTGTACATAGAATCAGTTTTCCTTTGTGAAAATGTTCTGAGTTATTATCACTTACCATTTATATTAGTTCCACTTGATCTTTTTTGAAATAAAAATACTCTAATATAGTTTAGATATCTTATTCTCGGTAAAAGAAACAATATCAGTTCAGTTCAGTTAGTTCAGTTCAGTCGCTCAGTCATGTCCGACTCTTTGCGACCCCATGAATCACAGCACACCAGGCCTCCCTGTCCATCACCAACTCCCAGAGTTCACTCAAACTCATGTCTATTGAGTCGGTGATGCCATCCAACCACTTCATTTTAGAAAGCCAATAATTTATAATCATAGACAAAGTAGTCAATGACATGACTAAGAAAGGTATATAATATTTCAATGCAGTCATTATGGACTGAATTAACTTAATAGGTGTTTTCCAGGATTATATAATATTTGCTAAAAAGTGTGTCACTTTCCTGATCTTTTCTGCAAACCAATACAGTAGAATTTTTAAAAAGCTACTGAAAATTAAACTTTATTTATACTGAGTATGACCCAAGAGGTTTGATAGTCTTAAAGGAAATCAGTCCTGAATATTTATTGGAAGGACTGTTGTTGAAGCTGAAACTCCAACACTTTGTCCTCATGATGTGAAAAGCTGACTCATTGGAAAAGACCCTGATGCTGGGAAAGATTGAGGGCTGGAGGAGAAGGGGATGACAGAGGATGAGATGGTTGGATGGCATCACCGACTCAATGGACATGGGTGTGGGAGGACTCCAGGAGTTGGTGATGGACAGGGAGGCCTGGTGTGCTTGGGTTCATGGGGTTGGTTCAAAGAGTCAGACACAACTGAGTGACTGAACTGGATTCAAAATTTACATAGGTTTGCTTTTACCAAAAAGATACTTTCAAATGGAAATTAATGAATATGTAAACATCTATGTCCATTGAATAATAAAGATTAAAATTCCTAGTTATTATTAAAAAATTAAAAGTTGTACAGATGCTTCCATGCATTGATAGCTTTTCAAATTATATTGTCTTGTGCCTCATAAAGTACCATATTTTTCCAAAATAAATTGCCTTGTAAGCACAAAATATTTCACCATTTATGAGAAAATGATTACTTTTAAATTATACTGATTCAGTTCAGTTCAGTCGCTCAGTCATGTCCGACTCTTTGCGACCCCAGGAATCACAGCACGCCAGGCCTCCCTGTCCATCAGCAACTCACAGAGTTCACTCAAACTCATGTCCATCGAGTAGGTGATACCATCCAGCCATCTCATTCTCTATCGTCCCTGTCTCCTTCCACCCCCAATCCCTCCTAGCATCAGACTCTTTTCCAGTGAGTCAACTCGTCACATGAGGTGGCCAAAGTATTATACTGATTGCTCTCCTAAAATTCCTCACATCATTGAAATTCATTTTCATGAAATATATTTTACATAAAAGTTTATTATATCAGGTTACTAATAGCAATATACCTACCACATTGATGTTTTTCCCCTTTAAACTGGGTATGGAGCATCTACAATCAAGTAAATCAGAGAATGTGTCTCAGTGTAATACATGTACCTTGCATTTTAAAGCTACATCATCCATCCATGCATCATCCACTCCATCTATTTGAAGTGCATAGAATTCTAAAAATGGTTATAAAGAAAAATAGGTTTTATTCAGAACCAATACTGTTCATTGTTACATTCAGTATGAGTTTTGACAGTATCGTAGTTTTCCCTTGATTTAATGAGAAATTTATATAAAGTGCTTATATAAATTACATGTTGCTATAACTTGATGCTTTTTTCTTCCCAAAGTTCATATGTTGAATTCTTAATAATTAGTGCTATGGTATTAGAAGATGAGGCCTATAGGTGGTGCTTAGTTCATGAGGGTGGAGCCCTCATGAATGAAATTTGTGTCCTTATAAAAGAGACCGCATGGAGATTCCTCACTTTCTCCACCAAGTGAGGACACAGAAAGAAAGCACAGACTGGAAGAGGACTCTTCATGGAAAATGATCACGTAGGTGCCTTGATCGTGGAATTTTCAGTTTCTGGAAGTGGGGAAAGCTGTCTGTTGTTTACAAGCTACATAGTCTGTTGTATAGTGTCATAGCACCCTGAATGGACTAAGAAATATGTTTATGTTATGTATTTTTATGGAGACTATTTCTTGGGTGTATATAAGCCGTGAGGAAAAAGAGATTTGAGAAAATTGATTTATACATTATCCTTCCATTAAAATATTGATTTTATAGCACAATTAAATAATTATAATTTATAGTATATTATCATCAATGAAATAAAGCTTAGCTTATGGACCTGAAAAATTAAAAAAAAAAAAAAACAGATTCTTATGATTTTTTAATGAGATGTTAGAGGAAAAATTAAGCATGTTGTTTTGCAGTAGATAGCCATGTACTTTTATTTTTTAAACGATTAATAAAACAATTTATGTTTTTTTTGGGAAAGTAAATTACAGTCAGTGTTTAGGAGGTAAGAAGGCTACCTTTGATGGATGATGGGGTAAATATATACACCTGCCACAAACTGCATTCATACTTATTTCTGAGTAAAATAGAAAGTTAATCTTTCTTGAAGATGACTCTAGAATTTTCAGTATCTTGATTCAGAGTGCCACAAAAAGTAGATGAATCCTCTCAACTCTGCTTATCTAAAATGAAAAAAAAATTTTTTTTTAATTAAAGAAAGTTGATTTTTTTAAGCTTTTTTTTTTTTCTCCCTGTACTGGGGTATAGCCGATTAACAATATTGTGTTAGCATCAGGTGGATAGCAAAGGGACTCAGACATACATATACATGTATTGATTCTCCCCAAATATCCTCTCTGATCCAGGCTGCCATATAACATTGAGCAGAGTTTCCTGTGTGATACATTAGGTCCTTGCTATTTATCAATTTTATATATAGCTGTGTGCACATGTCCATCTCAAAATCCCTAAATCTCTGTTAGAAAAATATTAGAGTGTTTTTCTCCTCAAGGATTAATGTAAAAGAGATTTGTTGAGAGTATACTACTTGATATGTTATCTATTTCAACTTTCTCAAAATCCAATAATCCAAACAGAATAGGCTTCTAGAAAAAATAGTTACCCAAACGTGGGGGGAAGTGAATATCTCATTTAGGCAAAGATATCTGGCTACATTTAAATAATTGTTTAAGAAAGTCATAACTTTTAGAAATATTGAATCATTTTTTAAGAACTGGGGATATTCAAGCTACTAAAATCTACTTTTGCTTATATGTACTTTTGTCTTTGTATATATGACTGAAAATGAGAAGTACCAAAAACAGCATTTTCTTTGTAAATGAAAATTTGCTTGTTTTTTCCATTTCTATTTTTCATTACATCTTCTATTAAGGTGTCTTTGAGTAATCCTATACCATTCTTCTCCTTTTACAAAGAAGCCCTAGTGAACTTTTCTGTTTCTTAAAATTTCAAATAATAAAATATTATCTGTAGAAGAATCTGCATAAAACCTCTAATCATGTTATGCATAACATTTAAGTAAATTAAAATTACTGCTATGAGACATGTGCTTATATTTGTGTGTTTATACACACACACATTCTGGCACTATGAGAATTTTTTTTTTTTTTTTAATGCAACTGATTCTGGACCTTGTTGTCTGTTAAAATGTTGAGAATATTTCAGTGAATGACATATATTTACATCTTTGAATTTTTGCAGTAAATGCAATTAGGGTTTTTGTTGTAAGAAAAAAAATTCTACAAATAATCCTAGTCTCAGCTCCAACCTAAATTTTTAGCTTTGTATTCTAGAGAATAATGAAGCTAAAATAGTCAGAGAGTCACATATAAACTACGGACTAACTGATAGATAAAAGTATTTATTTTCCTTTGAGGCAAGAAGAGAATGGAATATTAAATGTTGTTATAAACTTGAATTGGGACAATCATGCTTTCTTAAATTATGGATATTGACAATTTAGGAAACAAAATTGAGAATTTTATTCTTAAGAGCAACAGAGATTTCCTGCATGGAAAACTCTCAGATGGGAGTGTGTACATATGTGTGCTGTGTATGTCTGTGTGTGTGTGTGTGCTCAGTTATGTCCAACTCGTTGCTAACCCATGTGCTATAACCTACCAGGCTCCTCTGTCCATGGAATTTTCCAGGCAAAATTACTGAAGCGATTTCCAAATCCAGGAGATTTTGCTGACCCAGGGACTAAACCCAAGTCTCTTGGGTTTCCTGAATTGGAAGGTGGATTCTTTGCCATCCTTCTGCCTAGGAAGTCCTCAGAGTGGGAGACCTAATTATATTTACCTGTAAGCTCCTAAACCTAAATATTTATAATAAATGTCATAGTAAGAAAAAGGTTTTCAATTTAACAATTAAAAAAAAAATACTGCACATAATTATTAGTAACAACCTTTGTCCTGTAGAGAATTGCAGAGGCTAATCTCAACATTGAGGCTTCCCTCATAGCTCAGTTGGTAAAGAATCTGCCTGCAATGCAGGAGACACTGGTTTGACTCCTGGGTCAGGAAGATCCGCTGGAGGAAAGGATAGGTTATTCACTCCAGTATTCTTGGACTTACCTCGTAGCTCAGCTGGTAAAGAATCCATTTTCAATGAAGGAAAAGGCTACTACCACTCCAGTATTCTGGCCTGGAGAGCTCCATGGACTGTATAGTCCATGGGTTTGCAAAGAGTCAGGCACAACTGAGCGATTTTTACTACACTTCAGTCTCAACATTCAATAATCCTTGGACCAAGGGATACAAAAGTACCAAGAAAAAGAAGAATTAGAACCTCAAAAAATTGTGTGCATATAGCTAAGTATTTATACAAGCTGATATTTACAAAAGTAAAACTGTTACCAAAACAGAGTGGCTTGTAAAAGAGGAGTTTAGTGGCATAGAGATCATTGATATTATGATAACACACACACACATTAAAACAAATGAAAAACACCAAGAGCAATTACTATGAACATGAATGGGGAAGTAGCTTTCCTTGAGTGAATTTATAGTTTAGTGGAAAAACATTTAAATTTTAATTGTGGTTTAGTTAATTTGTGTAAAATACCAGCAGCATGCAAACAACAAAAGGGCGGTGAGCTTGGAATTAGAAAGGCGTGGGTTGGTTTTCCCTGCAGTCCTTACTCTGTTACTGAAATCCCACTCTGTAGCTTATTGGCTGCATGCACAGTGCCAAATTGCTTTGAGCTTTGAACTCAATTTTCTCAGTGATTGTATTAGTTTCCTGTGGCTGTGTAACAAATTACCACAAATTTGTGAGGTTAAACAACAGAAATTTATCCTCTCACAGTTCTGGACACTAAAAATCCTAAACCAAGATGTGGGCAGGGCACTGATCTCCTTGAAGGCTCTAGGGGAGAATTCTTCCCTGCTCCTTCCAGCTCACAGTGGCTCCAGGCATTCTTTGGCTTATGACTTCAAAAATCCAATCTCTGCCTCCATATACTCAAGACATTTTCCTTTTCGGTTTCCTCTGTGTTTTTTCCTCTTCTGTCATTTATGAGGATGTATTATTGAATTTAATGCAAAAACTAATAAAACCTACTAGAATTAATACCAAAGAAATTGTCTTTTTCATCATAGAGGATAGGAATGCAAAAGTAGGAAGAGATACCTGGAGTAATAGTCAAGTTTGGCCTTCATATACAAAATGAAACAGGGACTAAGAGTCTTACCAAGGGAATGCCCTGGTCATAGCAAACACCCACTTTCAACAACACAAGAGATGACTACACAAGGACATCACCATATGGTCAATACCAATATCAGATTGGTTATATCCTTTGCAGCCAAAGATGGAGAAACTCAATACAATCAGCAAAAACAAAACTGGGAGTTGACTATGGCTCAGATCATGAACTCCTTATTGAAAAATGCAGACTTAAATTGAAGAAAATAGGCAAAATGACTAGGCCATTCAGGTATGACCTAAATAAAACCCTTATGATTATACAGTGGAAGTGACAAATAAATTCAAGAGATTAGATCTGATAGAGAATGATTGCAAACCTATGGAAAGAGGTTTGTAACATTTTCAGGAGGCAGTGTTCAAAACCATCCCCAAGAAAAAGAAATGCAAGCAGGAAAAATGGTTGTCTGAGAAGGTCTTACAAATAGCTGAGAAAAGAGAAATGAAAGACAGAGGAGAAATGGATAGATACCTAACTAAATGCAGAGTTTGAAATAATATCAAGGAGAGATAAGAAAGCCTTCTTGAGTGAACAATGCAAGGGAATACTGGAAAACAATAGAATGGGATAGACTAGAGACCTCTTCAAGAAAATTAGAGATTCAAACGGAACATTTCATGCAAAAATGGGCACAAGAAAGGACAGAAAGAACCTAACAGAAGCAGAAGATATTAAGAAGAGGTGGCAAGAATACACAGGAACTGTACAAAACTGGTCTTAATGACCCAGATAACCATTGCCATAACTCACCTAAAGCCAGACATCCTGGAGTCAAGTGGGCCTTAGAAAACATTTCTATGAACAACGCTAGTGGAGGTGATGGAATTCCAGCTGAGTTATTCTAAACCTTAAAGATGATGCTGTCAAAGTGCCGCACTCAATATGCCAGAAAATTTGGAAAACTCAGTTGCCACTGGACAGCAAAAGGTCAGATTTAATTCCAATTCAAAGAAGAGCAATCCCAAAGAATGTCCAAACTATTGCACAACAGCCTCATTTTTCATGCTAGCAAGGTAATGCTCAAAATTTTTCAAGCTGAACTTCAACAGTTTGTGAACTGAGAAATTCCAGATGTACAATCTGGATTTAGAAATGGCAGAGGAACCAGAGATCAAATTTCAAACATACCTTGTATTATAGAAAAAACAAAGAAATCCAGAAAATCATCTCCTTCTTCTTCAATGACTGCACTAAAACCTTTGACTGTGTGGATCACAATAAACTGAAAAATTCTTGAAGAGCTGGGAAAATGAGACCACCTTATGTGCCTCCTGAGAAACATGTGTGCAGGTCAAGAAGACACAGTCATAAATGGACATGTAGCAACTGGTACAAAATTGGGAAAGGAGTATGTATACTATCACTATACTTATTTAACTTGTATGCAGAGCACATCATGCAAAATTCTGAGCTGTATTGAGCACAAGTTGGGATAAAGATTGCTGGGAGAAATATTGCTAGCCTCAGACATGCAAGTGAAACCACCCTTATGGCAGAAAGTAAAGAGGAACAGAAGAGCCTCTTGATGAATGTGAAAGAGGAGAGTGAAGATGCTGGCTTAAAACTCAACATTCAAAAAACTTAAGATCTTGGCATCTGATCCTATCATTTCATGGCAAATAAATGGGAAAAAAATGAAAACAGTGACAGACTTTATTTTCTTAGGCTCCAAAATAACTTTGGATGCTGACTGCAGCCATGAAATAAAAACACGCTTTGTCTCTGAATGAAAAGCTTTGCCAAACCTCAACAGTGTATTCAAAAGTTGAGACATCATTAAAGCTCTGGTTTTTCCAGAAGTCATGTGCGGATGTGAGAGTTGGACTCCAAAGAAGATTGGGTGCCAAATAATTTATACTTTTGAACTATGGTGCTGGGGAAGACTCGAGAGTCCCTTAGACAACAAGGAGATTAAAAAAGTCAATGCTAAAGAAATCAGTCCTGAATATTCATTGGAAGAACTGATGCTGAAGTCCAATACTTTGGCCACCTGAATCGAAGAAATGACTCAATGGAAAAGACCGTGATACTAGGAAAGATTAAAGGCAGGAGGAGAATGGGATGACAGAGGATGAGATAGTTGGATTGCATCACTGATCCAATGAACATGAGTTTGAGTAACCTCCAGGAGTTAGTGATGGACAGGGAACCCTGGTGTGCTGCAGTCCATGAGGTTGCAAAGAGTTGGATATGAGTGACTGAACTGTACTGTGCATATAAGTTAAATAAGTAGGGTGGCAACCTATAGCCTTGAGGTACTCTTTTCCCAATTTTGAACCAATCCATTGTTCCATGTTCGGTTCTAACTGTTGTGATATACACAATCAAAGGCGTTGGCATGATCAAAAAATCAGAAACAGATGTCTTTCTGGAACTTTCTTGCTTTTTTGATGATCCAGCAGATGTTGGCACTTTGATCTCTGGTTCCTCTGCCTTTTCTAAAACCAGCTTGAAAACTTGGAAGCTTTCAGTTCAGGTACTGTTGAGCTTTAGCTTGAAGAATTTTGAGGAATACTTTGCTAGCGTGTGAGATAAGTGCAATTGTGCAGTAGTTTGAACATTTTTTGGGATTGCCTTTCTTTGGGATTGGAACGAAAACTGACCTTTTCCAGTCCTGTGGCCACTGCTGAGTTTTCCAAATTAGCTGGCATATGGAGTGCAGCACATTAATAGCAGCCTCTTTTAGAATTTGAAATAGCTCAGCTGCAATTTTATCAACTCCATTAACTTTGTTCCTAGTGATGCTTCTTAAGGTCCACTTGATTTGGCACTCCAGGATGTGTGGCTTTATGTGTCTGATCTTACCATCGTGGTTATCTGAGTTATTTAATTTAAATTTAAAGCATTTCATGTTAAATAAAACTTTTACATGTCATTCTTCATTAAACACTAATGACATTTCAAATGTTAGACTGCTACAGGTGGCAACTGGCTACCATATTGGTCAGTCTGAAACATTTCCATCACCACAGTTTGAGTTCTGTATACTGGGAGACTATATTATTTGATGAAAAAATCTGTTTTATTTCCTCTATATTGACAATTGTTACCTGATTAAAATGAGAAAATGTTTAAGTTTAGATTATATTGATGATTAATTTAATACATCTCATCCACTGGTTAATTTAGTTATTTGAATGCATTGACCGAAAAACATGAATGTTGCTCATTTTCCCTCACTCACTCACGTTGAGTCACATAAATACTGCTCAGTTCACTAAATTGTCCTGTTAGTTTTTCTCCTTTTGTTAAGAAGACTTTTGTGCAAGGAAAACTGTGTGTGTTTGTTTTAGAACAAAATTGTATTTCTTAAAATGTACGATCTAGCTTCAAACCCTAGTTGTTTTTCCCAGATCTGCATACTTAGGAAAATTATTTAAATACTCTAAATCCTGTTTTCCCCAAAGGGTAAAAATAAGTATAATGTCAACCTCAAAGGATTATAAGAAATAAAAGATCTGATGGTGGTATAAAGTGCTTGGTACAGCATATAGCACATAGAAAGTACAAAATAAATATTAACTTTAAAAAATATCAACAGTTATAATAAAAATGCAACTATGTAAATGTTTTATAGATTATTATTACAAGTATGTTGGAAAATGCCATAACTCTACTAAATTTTAAAAGAAAAGAGATGCTACAAATAAACTAACCAGAGTTTGTAATGACTTTTGTCATTATCAGTAAAACAAATATTTAATTTTTAGAGGCATTAGCTGAGTATAGATATAATTAATAAACATTGATTTTTAAGGTTCCTGTTATGATACCTTTTAAAGCTATGCATTTTGTATGTCAAATTTTATTAGAATATTTTCTCTATTTTTTAAAGTTTAATGCCAGATTTTAAAATCAATAAACATTTCAGCATAATTTATCTCATCATGTCAGCAATACAAAAAGTTGTAGCTAACAAATAAAAGCACAGTTAAGAAATAGATGCAAAAAAAAGTACCAAATTAATTATTGGTATAAGATTCCAATAATAAAATAATTTTTCTGATTTAAGTGCCATACATTTGCCCTCCAGTTTCCTAAGTAAATATACATCTTACTGAAAGTTGATCTTGCCTCACTTGCAATTAGTAGAAATCTAAGTAAAGTTCAGGAGCTATCTTTGCTTTCAGAATGTTTGCTATGTAAGTTTTTATCTGACATGAATTTGTGTGTGTGTGTGTGTGTGTTACTTGTTTGTTTTTATTATTGCTAGAAATGTTTGTGCTATTCATAGATTGATCAGTTTTAGGAGAAAGTGATAATTTTTCTTTCCAGTTCTGTTGAATATTCTGAAAAGAAGAAAATATTTATCAAAGATTATCCATATAATTCCATTTTGGGATTTAAACCCATTTTGGGGTCATATATTTTAAATGATGCATTTTGGATAAAAATAGAAAAGTTAGGAGAGAAACAGGAATGCTGATGGATATTCTTCCACATGATGTCAATAAGATGGATAGATAAGCTTCGTTCCAATTCTTAGCCATATAACTGTATTTTCATCACCACCAATTTCCCATTTATCCCAAAAGTCCACCATCATCTTGAATAATTAATTACTTATGGTTTTATAGAATACAGTCATCTCTTATATCCATAAGAGATGAGTTCCAGGGCCATTCTCCCTCCCCTCACCATCATGAAAACAAAATGTGTGGATCTAAAGTCCCTTTAAACACCATACAAAATAGTATTTACAATGGGTCTTCCTTATCCGGTGTTCCATATCTGAGGATTCAACCAACCTCTGTCATTCATAATGATTCCAATATATGACTAAAATCTTCTATAGCAAAAAAAGATGCTTGTTTCATCTTTGGATCTCAGCATTCAATAGTATTGTATCAATTTTTATATCTTATTAATAGTTACATTTTTTGCTTTGTTTTTAAATTAGAGTATAATTGCCTTTTAATATTGTGTTGTTTTCCACCATACATCAACATGAATCAGCCATAGCTACACATATCCTATCCCTCTTGAACACCCCTCACTTCACTCCCATACAACCCCTGTAGATTGTCACAGAGCACTGGCTACAGATTCCCTTCCTCATAGAGCAAATTCCCACAGGCTATCTATTTTAAATGATGGGTTTTGGATAAAAATTGTAAAGTTAGGAGAGAAATGGGAAAACTTTTGCATTAGAATAGACTATGTATCCAGTTTTCAACAACTTACACCAATAAAATTTATTATATGTTCATGCTATATAGTCATTTCAGTGTAGTGAGGTCTGCTTCATGAAATCATGTAGAACTAGACAATATTGTTTACCAAGTAGATTGAATTATTGAAGTAAGAGATTTTTATCTAACACACATTTCTATGCTCAAACCGTACCCTGTATCTGTCATGTGGTAGACATTCAATGATTATTTGCTTGAAGAATAGATGAGATATTTGTTTAAAGTTGAATATGATAAAGAAACTTTTAAATCTGTAAAAAATCTTTTGAGAATGGGAAAGATCAAGGAGGGCTGAATATTCTGTTAATAGTTACAAGCAGAAAAAATGTAAGACTTAAACATTTACATGTAAAAAAAATATCCTTGACAGATTATCAATATTTGAAATCATAAAGGAGATGTTAACTAAATAATATGATTCTTAAAGTAATGAAAATATATGATGATTTTATATCAAAATAAGTAATGACACACACATAGATTGCACCTCAAACAAAAATAAAATATAGAGATATTCAGAATGCATGAAATGTGATGTGTGGAGAAAAATTTAATAACTTGAACTCTAGTATAACAAGGATTTTTGAAATCTATAATGCATCAAAAAATTATTACAGTAGAATAATGACTGCTATAAAAGTATCCATTTAAGAAATATCTATGTGCCTACCATGTGCTTAGCAACGATTTCTTCCTCTTATGACACTATCTAAAGGACCTTGATAAAAGGATGAACCATATGACAGAAATAAATGCACATGTAGCAAAGTTTATTCTCTCCAATTTTATTCAAACAAAAATAAAGCATGCCATGCCATGAAAAAAAAAAATGCAGGTATAGTTCTCAATGCATACCTGTTTATAATTAAATTTTAATAAATAACAAACCTTAAACTGTTGAAGTAATCCTTAATGAGAAAATAAAAATGATTTAATCAGCATTTCCTTTAGATTATTATTTTTTTTTTTACTTTAAAACATTGTAGTGGTTTTTCCATACATTGACATGAATCAGCCCTGGGTGTACATGTGTTCCACATCTTGAATCCCCCTCCCACCTCCCTCCCCATATCATTCCTCTGGGTCATCCCAGTGCACCAGCCTCGAGCATCCTGTATCCTGCATCGAACCTGGACTGGCGATTCGTTTCACATATGATAATATACATGTTTCAATGTCGTTCTCCCAAATCGTCCCACCCTCACCCTCTCCAACAGAGTCCAAAAGATTGCTCTATACATCTGTGTCTCTTTCGCTCTCTCGCATACAGGGTTATTGTTACCATCTTTCTAAATTCCATATATATGCGTTCAGTTCATTCAGTTCAGTTCAGTCGCTCAGTGGTGTCCGACTCTTTGCAACCCCATGAATCACAGCACGCCAGGTCTCCCTGTCCACCACCAATTCTCGGAGTTCACTCAGATTCATGTCCATCGAGTCAGTGATGCCATGCAGCGACCTCACTCTCTGTCATCCCCTTCTCCTCTGACCCCCAATCCCTCCCAGCATCAGAGTTTTTTCCAGTGAGTCAACTCTTCCCATGAGGTGGCCAAAGTATTAGAGTTTCAGCTTTAGCATCAGTCCTTCCAATGAACACCCAGGATTGATCTCCTGTAGAATGGACTATATGCGTTAGTATACTGTACTGGTGTTTTTCTTTCCGGCTTACTTAACTCTGTATAATAGGCTCCAGACTTCCCTGGTGGCTCAGATGGTAAAGCGTCTGCCTACAATGCGGGAGACCCAGGTTCCATCCCTGGGTTGGGAAGATCCTCTGGAGTAGGAAATGTCAACCCACTCCATTACTCTTGCCTGGAAAATTCCATGGACGGAGGAGAGTGATAGGCTAGAGTCCATGGGGTCACAAAAAGTTGGACACGACTGAGCGACTTCACTTTCATCCACCTCATTAGAACTGATTCAAATGTATTCTTTTTAATGGCTGAGTAATACTCCATTGTGTATATGTAAATTGTTTAAAATATAAATTTTTAGCCTCAGAAGGGTAAAAAAAAAAAATCTTAAGCTGTTTTGGTAGAAAAGGTTGTAATCCAATGGGAAATATATCAAGAAAAAAATCAGAATATCCAGAAACTCAGATCAAGAATTTACTTAGTTTCTCAGGAGAAATTAGCGTGGTAATCAGACACGACTTAGCCACTGAACCACAAAATACCTTTAAGAATTGTATATAAAGTTAGCATCTCCTGGGACTTTCCTAGCAATCGAGTGGTCCAAATTTCATTTACCATGCAGTTGTTGTTACTCAGTCACTAAGTAATATTTGACTCTTTGTGACCCCATGGACTGCAGCACACCAGGCTTCCCTGTCCTTCACTGTCTCCTGAAGCTTGTTCAAATTTATGGCCATTGATTTGGTGATGTTATCTAACCATCTCATCCTCTCCAGCCCCTTTTCCTTTTGCTTTCAGTTTTTCCTAGTATCAGGGTCTTTTCCAATGAGTTGGCTCTTCGTATCAGGTGGCCAAAGTATTGGAGCTTCAGCTTCAGCATCAGCCCTTCCAATGAATATTCATCCAATGCAAGGGGTGTTATTTTGACCCCTGATAGGAGAGCTTAGATTTCACATGTCTCAAGACCAAAAAAACAAAACATAGGCAACAGAAACAATATTATAACAAATTCAATAAAGACTTTAAAGGTGGTCCACATCAAAATTTAAAAATAATAATATATAAATAAAATGGCATATCCAGTTAACAAGTCTCTTCTGATATTTGTGCACTTGTCTCTAAGATTTTTATCATTTCTGAATGCTGTCTTTTTATTATAAATTAGCATTGGATTTGCTATGTTTTTAGGTCAAAATCAGGACAATATTTATCTTAATAATTGACAACTGTGTCATAATATAATACAGTTCATGAATAAATATAACAAGCTCTAATGCTGCTATATCATCATCCTTTTGAATCTCAGATAAATAAAAATACCCAGGAATCTAGATGCATTAGAGATATCATTTGTGAATAGTGGATAAGAATCTCACACCTGTGCCAATGAGTTCCTCTTCTTCCATGTCATGAACGGAGATCCCTTAGGCCCCAATATTTAATTATGTCTGTGCATCCTTAGTTGATTGAAAAAGACTCCTCTGTGAATCCACAAATGTTCCCTGAAGTATAAGATTACACCATAAATGGTATTATTATGCAATAACAATAGTTGCTTTGACTTCTACTTGGCTAAAACGCAGTTTTACAAATCCTTTTAAGATAATCATTCACTGAACAATCATGAATTCAGCAATCAACACTAGTCTATCACTGCATTATTTCTTCAAATTGTGATCTTTTATTATACAAAATGGAAATAACGTGACTTACTACTAAAGTGGGATTACTTGCACTATGAGACCTGCTATTGGTTATAGTGAGCACAGTACAAGGAAATCTAAAGCTATAACTTAGAGAGCATAATTCTTCAGTACAGAATATGAGCCACTGACTGCTGTCAGTAAAGAAGGTTCTTTTATTTCCTTTGTCTTGTTTGAATTCTGTTGCAAAACAAATGCAATATTAAGGTCAAAGATGATTAAGGAGATCAAGCTATCTATAAGAGTATGGACAAAACCTCAAATAAGAAGTCAGTTAGATTTTTTCGACTTCCATCAAATGGTTTATCATTTTTAATTTAGCAATTCAACCCCATGAAAGTGGGAGTGAAAGTTGCTCAGTCATGTCTGACTATTTGTGAACCCATGGACTATACAGTCCATGGAATTCTCTAGGCCAGGATGCAGGAGTAGGTAGCTGTTCCCTTCTCCAGGCAATCTTCCCAACCCAGGGATAAAACCCAGGTCTTACACGTTGCAGGCAGGTTTTTTACCAGCTGAGCCACCAGGGAAACTCAAGAATACTGGAATGAGTAGTCTATCCCTTATCCAGTAAATTTTCCTGACCCATGAATCAAACCGGCGTCTCCTGCATTGTGGGTGGATTCTTTACCAACTGAGCTACCAAGGAAGCCCAGTTTAACAAAGAACAAAACAAAGATTGCTGTAAATTGTAACATTTCTATAGAAAAAAAGAAATTTGGTTATTACAAGTCTAAACAGATAAGTAGCGATGGTTTCTCTATATTAATTTAACAGTGTTGTCTTTCATTGAACCAATTAATTTCAAAAATTTTGATAATACAAGGTCTCTGCAGAACACCATTAGTAAACTTAAGTAGAAGAGAACATGCAAGACTCTGGTATACACTCCTGAATAAAACATTGTACACATATAGCAGAAGCTCAGATATGTGAACAAATAATGCAATATAATATATAGAATAGCTTTAATTAAAAAAGATTGTGATTTGTCACAGAGTGGATTCTTAATTTTTATTGGGGGATATGTTGGAATACTTACAAAAGAGTTTACTTTGAGCTGCAGCTTCAATGAAACAATTAGCTAGAACTTTTGTTTCTGGCATTGGTGTACTTTAAGCCCCAGAATTGCCTCCATTGCAAAGAAGTAACAAAAAGTCTTGATTTGTTGTGGTTATGAGCAGGAAACAACATGTCTTAAAGGTATTAGTAAGCTGGAAGAAATAAGATGGTTTTCTGATCAAAAGTAAGGAAAGGGAACTAGTTAGAGAGATATAAAAAGAGCAAGAAGTAGAGATCTAATATTGAAGGTATTTGTCCATTTTGTTTAACTTCAACTTTTGGTTTTCATTGCCTCATAACACTTAAGAACTCTAAAAAAATAGCAAATGAAAACCTCCACTAAACAGAGTAGGGAGACCATCAGGGGGAGTTCTCACTCCCTGTAATGACAGAAGAGTCAATAGGAAGGAGAAAGACTTCTCTTCTTTCCTGGCAGCGGCTCAACCAATGTAAAGCTGTGGACTTTTTGCTTCCTCCAGCCCTCCCAGCTTCCTTTCCCAACTATAGAAGTCTTCTCCTTCCCTTGCCATCCAGGGACTTGCAGGTGGCTCCATGGTTGCAGACCCCTAATTGCAATTCTCTGCCAATCGTAAGTAAACTCATCTTTGTTGAGAAATTTCTGAAATCTATTTGTTTTAGGTCATCGTTGTGGTTGTGCATACATGAACTAGAAGAAAGCTCCAAAGGCTCTGAGGTTTGTGAGTCGCAGGTGTGGTACTGAAAATTGAGTCCCTTGTCCCTTTTCTTCTACTGACTTTGCAGTTTGAAGATATGTTTCTGTCCTGGACCTGAGCTCATACACTAATGTTTCTGAGGGTATTCAGGCTTTATTCAAGATCTGTTTAAAGGTTTCTTCTTGTTGGCTAAAGCTTTGTTCTGCCTGTGAGCACTCATTTGTCTCCTTGGCCTGATTTTGAAGTTGGATGGTTTTAATCAAAATTCATTGAAAATGCCTTTGGCCATCATTTTAGGAACAGGGACTGCTTTACTAAAGTTGTGCCCATATTTCAGACTTCAGTCTACTCATTTAGAAATAGGCTTGAAAAGCTCTGGCCTGGCTCCTTTGGGATCAAGCTGTTTCCTTAGGACTAGTGGTATTAGCTTGCAAGCCATATGAATTGAGTTGTCTGTGCTGAGGGAAGGAATCCCAGTTATCTAAATATTGGAGGGTTCCCACCAAAGGGATTCAGGCTAATTTTATATTTAAAAACCTGTTTGATTTAAGTCAACAGAACCGAATAAAAAACTCAAAGCATTCCTGAAAATAAAGATTGATAGAAGACCCTCCTCATCTCAGTGTGCAAGCATTCATGTTGAGCAAAATGTAAATCTCTCCACCTCCCATCACCCAGAAAACAACAATAAAAACTGACTTAACTGACTTTTTTTCTTTTTTTTAATTGGAGTACAATTGCTTTAAAATGATGGGCTCGTTTCTGCAGTACACCATCATGAATCATCCATAAGTACACATACATCCCCTACCCCATCAGACTCCTTCCCTCCCCCAACATCCAACACCTCTAGGACATCACAGAGCATCAAGTTGAGCTCTCTGTGCCATACAGTGGCTTCCAAATACCTTCTACTTTGCACAGTGTGTATACACATTGTATTACACACTTTATGCAGTGTACACATACCAATGCTACTCTCTCAGTTTGTCTCTCCCTCTCCTTTCTGCTCTGTGTCCACAAGTCTGTTCTCTACATCTGCATCTCTGTTCCTGCCCTGAAAATCAGTTCAAAAGTGACTTTCTTGAACCTTGATGCTGACAGAAAAAGGAAAATAAACAACAAACAAACAAAAACACTATTGTGAATGCATTTTCTTACTTTTAATAGTTTTTTAAAACTGATTAGCTATTAAGCATTTTAAAACTCTTTTTCCTGGGGCTGGTTTTGCCTTATTTGATTAGAATATGAAAAGGCAAAGGAATAACTAGAGCACAGATGACCTGAGGCCAGTGGCATTGTGAGAGCAAAATCTATTGTCAACTGTCTGAAAACTATTCTCCATCAGCAATTTGCTAATTACCCAGATACTCAGGGACACTAGAATAAGATTGAGGTAGTCATCAAACTGTTTGAACAAGTAAGGAGTGGGTTTTGTTGTAACATTTATTTTACAAATGTTGATTTTTCTTTAATATATATTATATGTCTAGCCTTGTTTCACTGCCACGAGTTAATGATGAATAATAACACAATGAGACAATAGTACAATATGCATATTTCAACTTTCACAGTCTGTAAGCCCAACAGTAAATATTTATTAACCATTTTTTCTTTAATTTATTTTTACTTATAATTTGCTTTTTATATTCATAATTTTTTACCCAAAGACTTGGAGATCTCTATAGAAATTTTTTACAATTAATGTTAACAGATTATGTGGACAATAAAAAAAAATGGTTTCAGGTCAATATTGACTCCTTGTACAACTTGAATAGAGATAATTAAGCCATAAAATGTTACCCAATTGTTATTCTTGAGCAGCAAAGTTAATGCCAAATCTCCTGATATTTAATGCTTAAAGAAAATTTGCATCTCAAGACCTATGTGATAGAAAGAAAGACTTTCAGTCCAGTGTCTTTGCTTGAACAAAGTGTTTCTGTTTTCAGAAGGCAGACTTCTTGGCCCCTTGTCATTGCACATGTTCTTCATGGGCTCATTCTACCTGCATCAAGAAATGCCCTCTCTCTTGATTTAAGGCCTTGCCATCATTTTTTTTTCTCTATATTTCCAACAGGTTCTGTCACAAGAATCTACATTTTTAATTACCTAAAACCCAATCCTATTCTTGTCTTTCTCCAAAATATTCTTTTTCTTTAATATTAGTATATGTTAGTGTCAAATCCTTCTTGCCAGCAACCTTATTATAATGCAAATATTCCCTTTCTTCCCCCCATGCCATCATGTTAAACCAAGCACCAATGCTATTTATTTGGCTTTAATTATACTTTAAATAAGCATACTTTTTCTTTTTCCTATGAGCCAGAACTGTATTTCTAAACATCATCTTTCCTTGCTTCCATTCTTGGATGACTCATAGAATTCCTCCAGTAGCTACTAAGATGATCTATGGAAAATAATTGCCAGTAGCTTCCCTGTCTAAAATTCTCTAATGGACCACTGCACTTATTGCATAAAACCACTTAACATGGTATGCAATATCAACCAGGCTGAGGTAGAAATAAATCTTCAGCCCTAATATTCTTCCACTCCCTTCAATCTATGACAAAGTCAAATTTTTCTTTTAGTTTCTCACACATAATACTATGCAGTTTTTACATCATACCTTTGATTCTGCTTTTCCCTTCATTTATGTCTCTCCCTCTGCTCTCCCACATTTCCTTTGCCTTCATCAAGGGAAACTGTTTCATTCTACAGGTCTTTCTACAGGTAATTACTTCTTCAAGAATCAATTTATAATTTTCTATGAAGGTGAGCGCCACTCTAGTGACAAATGCATTTCTCTTCCATTGCCCTTAACTTTGCAAACCTATAATATTTATTTCTCTATCTCATCAATTAGACTGTGATATATTATGACTGGTATTTAACTCATTTTCTCCTTTATGCCTTTAGATATTTCAGTCCATTTCATATTTTTTATTTAACAACTTGATTTAAAGCAAATGGAGTACAGTAGCTGCATATATTTACAGTATGCAGATTGATCAGAATTAATCGTCGTTATATCACCAACACCACAATCAGACAACAACCCCCAAAGTATCTTTGTGTCACTTTGAAGCCCATCCCTCTCTCTTCTTTCTTCCTTGCAGGAGTATTAATAGAGAGACATTAAAGAAACATATTTTAAATGAATCCACCAGTGAAACCCTTGTGTACTTTTGAAACCCTTGTGTATATAAAAAAACTTCTATATTTGAGTTTATTACTTATCTGGGATGCTATCATTCCAAGCTTTATTTGTAAGCATTGAGACCTTAATCCAATTTTAACTTTGAGCTTTTTCTTTAGTGTAACTTATCAATCTGCCTACATCTATCCTTTTTAATCTTCACTATCATAAGGGTTTGGAGATCTTTGAGATTCTGTTTACCTACTATAAAAGGAAATCTAATGAATCCATAAAACCATGGGACAAAAATCAGACAAATTCCATAAACAAGATGGTATAAGACAGATTCACATGATCATATAAATGATTAGTGCCATCGGGAGGAACGTGGCCATGAATTATTCAGCAGTTAGTAGATACACTAATAAAGATAGCATTGCTGCTCATGGAAATGTAGATTTGATTCAGCCACTGTGGAAAACAATATGGAGTTTCCTCAACAGGCTAGAAGTACAGCTGTATTATCCAAAAATCACTCTCCTATGCATATATCTGGACAAAACGGTAATTCAAAGCATACTTGCACTCCTATGTTCATAGCAGCACTATACATAATAGTTAAGACTTTGAAACAACCTAAATATCCACTGACAGATAAATGAGTAAAGAAGATGTAGTGCATATATGCAGCACCATAAAGAAAGAATGCACCATAAATAAAGTTATTTGGCGGGAGCATGGATGGACCTAGAGATTACCATACTAAGCTAAGTAAGTCCAAAAGAGAAAGACAAATACCGCATGATATTACTTACATGTGGAATCTAAAATATGATGCAAATTAACTTGCTTATGAAGCAGAAACAGACTCACAGACACAGAGAAAATGCTAGTGGTCGCCAAGGGAGGGAATAGGATCATGATGGGCTGGGAATTTGACATTAGCATGCAAACTAGTGTATATAGGATGGATAAAGAACAAGGTGCTACTGTATAATACAGAGAATGATCTTTAGTATTGTGTGATAAACTAAAATAGAAAAGAAAATGGAAAAGAATGTGTATATGTATATAAACATATATGATTCACTTCACTGTACAGTAGAGATTAATGCAGCATAACACTGTTCAGTTCAGTCGCTCAGTCATGTCTGACTCTTTGCAGTGCCATGAATCACAGCACACCAGGCTTTCCTGTCCATCACCAACTCCCGGAGTTCACTCAAATTCATGTCCACCGAGTCGGTGATGGCATCCAGCCATCTCATTCTCTGTCATCCCCGTCTCCTCCTACCCCCAATCGCTCCCAGCATCAGACTCTTTTCCCGTGAGTCAACTCGTCGCATGAGGTGGCCAAAGTATTGGAGTTTCAGCTTTAGCATCAGTCCTTCCAAGGAACACCCAGGATTGATCTCCTTTAGAATGGACTGGTTGGATCTCCTTGCAGTCCAAGGGACCCTCAAGAGTCTTCTCCAGCACCACAGATCAAAAGCATCAATTCTTCGACGATCAGCTCTCTTCACAGTCCAACTCTCACATCCATACATGACCACGGGAAAAACCATAGCCTTGACTAGACGGACCTTTGTTGGCAAAGTAATGTCTCTGCTTTTTAATATGCTATTTAGGTTGGTCATAACTTTCCTTCCCAGGTGTAAGTGTCTTTTAATATCATGCCTGAAATCGGCATCTGCAGTGATTTTGGAGCCCAAAAAATAAAGTCTGACACTTTTTGCACTGTTTCCCCATCCATTCCCATGAAGTGATGGGACCAGATGCCATGATCTTTGTTTTCTGAATGTTGAGCTTCAAGCCAACCTTTTCACTCTCCTCTTTCACTTTCATCAAGAGGCTTTTGAGTTCCTCTTCACTTTCTGCCATAGGGTGGTGTCATCTGCATATCTGAGGTTATTCATATTTCTCCCGGCAATCTTGATTCCAGCTTGTGTTTCTTCCAGCCCAGCGTTCTTCATGATGAATTCTGCATAGAAGTTAAATAAGCATGGTGACAATATACAACCTTGACGTACTCCTTTTCCTATTTGGAACCAGTCTGTTGTTCCATAACCAGTTCTAACTGTTGCTTCCTGACCTGCATACAGGTTTCACAAGAGGCAGGTCAGGTGGTCTGGGATTCCCATCTCTTTCAGAATGTTCCACAGTTTATTGTGATCCACACAGTCAAAGGCTTTGGCATAGTCAATGAAGCAGAAATAGATGTTTTTCTGGAACTCTCTTGCTTTCTCCATGATCCAGCAGATGTTGGCAATTTGATCTCTGATGCCTCTGCATTTTCTAAAACCTGCTTGAACATCTGGAAGTTCACGGTTCACATATTGCTGAAGCCTGGCTTGGAGAATTTTGAGCATGACTTTACTAGCGTGTGAGATGAGTGCAACTGTGCGGTAGTTGGAGCATTCTTTGGCATTGCCTTTCTTTGGGATTGGAATTAAGACTGACCTTTTCCAGTCCTGTGGCAACTGCTGAGTTTTCCAAATTTGCTGGCATATTGAGTGCAGCACTTTCACAGCGTCATCTTTCAAGATTTGAAATAGCTCAACTGGAATTCCATCACCTCCACAAGCTCTGTTCGTAGTGATGCTTTCTAAGGCCCACTGACTTCACATTCCAAGATGTCTGGCTCTAGGTCAGTGATCACGTTATCGTGACTATCTTGGTCATGAAGAATTTTTTGTACAGTTCTTCTGTGTATTCTTGCCAACTTTTCTTAATATCTTCTGCTTCTGTTAGGTCCATACCATTTGTGTCCTTTATCGAGCTCATCTTTGCATGAAATGTTCCCTTGATATCTTTAATTTTCTTGAAAAGATATTTTGTTTTTTCTATTCTGTTGTTTTCCTCTATTTCTTTGCATTGATCGCTGAGGAAGGCTTTCTTATCTCTCCTTGCTATTCTTTGGAACTCTGCATTCAGATGCCTATATCTTTCCTTTTCTCCTTAGCTTTTCACTTCTCTTCTTTTCACATCTATTTGTAAGTCCTCCTCAGACAGCCATTTTGCTTTTTTGCATTTCTTTTCCATGGGGATGGTCTTGGTCCCTGTCTCCTGTACAATGACACGAACCTCTGTCCAGAGTTCATGAGGCACTCTATCTATCAGATCTAGTCCCTGAAATCTATTTCTTACTTCCACTGTATAATCATAAGGGATTTGATTTAGGTCATATCTGAATGGTCTAGTGGTTTTCCCTACTGTTTTCAATTTAAGTCTGAATTTGGCAATAAGGAGTTCATGATCTGAGCTATAGTCAGCTCCTGGTCTCGTTTTTGGTGACTGTATAGAGCTTCTCTATCTTTGGCTGCAAGAATATAATCAGTCTGATTTCGGTGTTGACCATCTGGTGATGTCCATGTGTAGAGTCTTCTTTTGTGTTGTTGGAAGAGGGTGTTTGTTAAGACCAGTGCGTTCTCTTGGCAAAACTCTATTAGCATTTGCCCTGCTTCATTCCATGCTCCAAGGCCAAATTTGCCTGTTACTCCAGGTGTTTCTTGACATCCTACTTTTGTATTCCAGTCCCCTACAATGAAAAGTACATGTTTTTTGGGTGTTAGTTCTAAAATATCTTATCGGTCTTCATAGAACCATTCAACTTCTGCTTCTTCAGCAATACTGGTTCGGGCATAGACTTGGATTACTGTAATATTGAATGGTTTGCCTTGGAAACGAACAGAGATCATTCTGTTTTTTTTTGAGATTGCATCCAAGTACTGCATTTTGGACTCTTTTGTTGACCATGATGGCTACTCGATTTCTTCTAAGGGATTCCTGCCCACAGTACAGTGTTTTTAATTCAACTGCAGATTTATTGAAGATTCAGTTTTTCTGTGCCCATAATTTTATCTGTTCAAGGATCCGATCCAGAATCCCATGTGTTATTGAATTGTCATGTCTCTACACTTCCCTTTAAACTGTGACAGTCCTTCAATCCTTTCTTGTCAGTCACCCTGGACACTTTGGAGGGGCAGAGGTCAGTTATTTTGTAAGATGTGTCTCAAGTTGTATTATCTAGTATTTGTTCATGATCAGCCTCAGGTTATGCATTTTTGGCCAGAATAGCAAAGAAGTGAGCCTTCTTAGTGTAGCTGTCACAGGAGTCTTGTGTCTGAGGTGTCTTTGATGTGACCTTTGATGTGATACTTGGCTACTCATCAAGGCAGTGTCTGATAACCTTGCTATCATTTTCTCTTTGGTGATTTAAAGATGTCTCTCATATGATATATTTTGAACTTATGAAAGATTTCATCCTCCTCCAACTTGTATTTGCTAATTTTATAATCCTTTAGTAATCTTTACTTGCAACAATTATGAATGGATGTTCTAAAGGTGATTTTCTACTTTCTCCTTTCTCGACTTTATAGAATTCTTCTATAAGGGAGAGCTGATTTTTCTCCCTAGTTTATTAATCTATTTATATTAGTATGAGTTATAGATATTGAATGTATTCTGTAGGCCATAGTAGGATTCTATTGTTATTTAATCTGTTGCTGAATCTCTTCCTGCTCCAGAAACTGGAATCACTTTCAGGTTGCCTATTGTGTTCTTTCTACATGCCTCCAAATATGTTTTAAGGCTTCCCTACTTTCCAGTGTTACAAGATATTCCTGGCTTATTGTGCACTTTTCGTGGCTCAGCCCTGGATTCAACCAGTTCTCAAAAGAGTCATGGTTCCTTTCAATGGAAAAGTGGTATTTAGAAGCCATGCTTTCTGGGATCTTTACATATTCTATATTCATTCCTATTTTGGTGTAAATTTTTTGGGCCTTCCATGGGTAGATCTAGGAAACATCACATATGTACAGATAGCAACTAATACATATGAATTTAACATATATTTGTGCTTCTGTTTGTTTTATTAAGTTAATGATGGACTTACAAAATGAGTTGGATAGTGTTAATTCTTCTTCCATTTGGACAAAATACGTTGAATTGATATTGTATTGTTCTTAAATGATTGAGAACAGTACAATATCAATGGAGTTTCATTTGAGAGAAGTTCTTAACTAAAGATTAAATTTATTTCATAGGCATAGCACACACATCTTCTAGATAAGATGTGGAAGGAAGAACAAAAACAAAATGTTTCTAAGCTATCTGTTTCAATTTTAGGAAGCAAATTTAGAAATCCAACACAACAAACTCAGCTTACATTTCACTTTTGTTTTTTGAAATGTTTAAATTTCACTGAGCAAAAGTTAGTTTCATAATCACGTCTAACTGCAATGACCTTTATGAAAGTTAATATTTCATCTGGATACAATCTACAGATGTAAGTGTTTCCTGATTAAATAAGAAAGAGTGAATGTTATTGATGAGACAACTAGAGTTTCTACCCTCAGTAATAATAGCAATTGTCTAAACGAAGTAGACTGTTATTAACCATGAAGTGAAATATCTCAGTCATGTCCAATTCTTTGCATTCCCATGGACTGTAGTCTACCAGGCTTCTCTGTACATGGGATTTTCCAGGCAAGAGTACTGGTGGGTTGCCATTGCCTTCTCCAGGGGATCTTCCTGACCCAGAGATTGAACCCAGGTGTCCTGCTTTGCAGGCAGACACTTTATCCTAGATACCCTGAAATATTGAGAGAGCTAATTCTTAGGTAGGTTGATAAGGAGTCTCCTTGAAGAGGAGAAAGGGACAAACTTTTTCTATATCCCTTTATCTTAGTGACAGTTCTGTACTAATGATTATATAACACCAATATATTTTGCTTGAGGACATATTTCTCCTTCTTAAGAATTTTATGACTAATCCTGTTATTTTATGATGTATGTGTGGAAGTGGGTATGGTAAGACTTTGCAATCTTGAGACATTCTTCTCATCTATTTTTAGTGACCAATTGAAGAAATATATCTCCTTGTTAAGAGTAGAGACGGAACACTCTCTGCCCCTTCTGATGTCTGTGTCAGAAGCTTTCTCTATCCCTTTGTCACTGTAATAAAACTTGCTGCACAAAGCTCTCAGTGACTGAAGTTGTGTCTTTGGTCCTGAAGTGAAATACTCTCCTTCAGAGATTGCAAATCTGATACCTCTCATTGTAAGCTATCAATATCAGTGAACTCTTGATGAGATGTTCAATAAATATTTAAAAAGAATAAGCTGTAGCATGAACCTAAGATAAAAGTGACTTTATGAGTCAAAATAGTATTGATACAGTTATGAAAATGAATGAGGAGTTTCAGGAAGAAAATCTAACCTACAAAAACATAGCTCATAGAGTGTTTTGTGAAAATAACCAAACCAGTAACCCTGAAGAACAGGGTAAAAGTTAATTTCTAATTCATATTAGATTGTTTTCAAGGAGAGACCTCTGATACAAGAATGTTAGTTAAGAGGCAAATGATAATCCACGTAATAAATAATGGGTAGACACTTTAAAAATAGTTATACTGTTGAAATTGCAGACTGGAAATCTCTCTTTATGCTCAGTGCACTGAAATATATCATGATATATGACATATGATAAGCACTCAGTGGGCTCCTTAAGCACTTCAATCTTTTATTATTGTTATTTATTTTTATTATTTTCATAATTTCCTTTATTTTATCTATAGACTATATTATTTCAATATTTTACCTTCCAGTAGATTTGCTAATTTATTGCTTCTCTAGTATTTTCAATTTTACTTTTTTTTTCCCTTTAGGAAATGGATCCCAATTTTACCATCAAACTCATTTTTTTCCTATCATATTTTTCAATAATGTTATATCTACTTTTACAATTACTTATATCTATGCATACTCTTATTTAGTTTCGAAATCATGTATGTCTTTTGCGACCTCATGGATTGTAACCCACAAGGTTCCTCTGTCCATGGGGATTCCCAGGCAAGAATACTGAAGTAGGTTGCATTTCTTCATTTTCTTCTCCAATCCATGTGTGTGTGTGTGCGCGTGTGTGTGTGTGTGTGTGTGTGTGTGTGTGTAGAGAGTCTATTTTTATATCTTTATGCTTCATTTAGGCTTCTTATACTTGAGTATATTAACTGTATCTCATAAATACATTTCATTGTCTCTTACTCTATTTCTAGTTTTGTAAGATTCTTTGAATGTTCATTTTTTTCTTGAATAGCTGTCATATTTAAGAGTAAGTCTTAATTTGCTTAAGTTTTCAACAGTGTCTAATATTAAGATGATCTAGTGGGGGAAGAAAAAGCTCTTTTTTTTTTTTTTGAAAATTTCTCAAATACTAAGATTGGTAGATTGGTAGTGCATGTCTCTAAGTCTTGCCAGTTTTTCCAGAAGGAATTATTTTATTAAGTGGGATTTTATTAAAGGAGTTTTATTAAGAGGAATTTGAGGCTTACAGCTAGCAATCTAAAGCTAATTAGGGTTCATACAATTCAGTTTACGAATTCATCATTTTTTTCTTCAGCTAAGCATGCTTATCTAGATGTTCAGAATGTCTATTGTTCAAGCTCAACTGACAATAAAACTTCAGTCTTCTGTTATTGTAAAGTAAGGGATCACTAGGTGTTTATGTGGGAAATAACACAGTTTTATTTCAAATATGATTTAAATTATCCTTCCACAAATTCTCTTCTTTTCAACCCTATTAAGTGAAACATTTTCAAAGGTACCATTGCTTAAATTTCTTAAGACATTCTTGAATTTTGTAGCACAATTTTACATATTTTGACTCTCTATGCCACAGCTTCTTATTAGAAAGAAGGAGGAGGAGAAAAAAGAGGAACTTTAATCCTAAATCGGTTTTTATCTGAAGAGCATTGTAAACAACCTGACATCTGTCAGCTGCTGTGGTCATCAGTAAATTTTATTGTCTTTATCCCTTTATACAGCTTTTATTATCTTATAATTGTAATGGTAGGATTTAAGAGTAGAAAGGGGATAAACATGCTGTTTTAGCTACTAGCTTTACAGGAATTATGAATAGGATGTGATGATTTTCTTTGTAATTTTTCCCTCTATGTCCACCATCAATGAAGGCAAGCTGGGTTTACGGCCACAGAAACATGATAAAAATGGTGAAAATAATCAGATTTGTCTTTATAAACTCCAATGCAGCATTTCTGAATAGTTTAAATAATTATTTGTGGGAAATGCTTTACATTTCCAAATTCTAGTTTTTCCATATCTGTAGATTAAGTATATTCTATTAAGTTAGATTTATAATAATGTGAATCATTACAATTATCATTTCTATTTTCTAAGGATATTGATGCAATTTCTAAGATTTTTAAAGGTAAAGGAAGAAAATTAAGAAAGAAAAAAAAAAGAACATAAATAATAGATGCAGGTGCTACCGGAGTGTTTGAGAAGGAATGTCTCTGGCTGCTTCCTTTAAGGCTTGTTGTCTATGTGGCAAGGCTATGATTCATCTACTAGGGAAATGTATCAAAATCTGGGAGTAGAAAGGGTTATTTCCTGACTCCTTACTAATGCTCTTGAAGGTGAGAACTTTGCAGAATTTCCCAACACTACTTTCATGTGACAATAGTGAAATTATATGGGTGAGCACAGAGCAAGAGGATGAAGAACTGGAAACAAACCTGTCTAGCCTCTTGCCCTAAAGTTGGATGAGGGAAGAGATAAACCATCATGTGACCCTCAAAATTTTGGATGCTTTAGTAAAAACTGAGAGTTTACAGATCTCAAAGGATCCTTAACTGTATGGACTCTCCCCTGAAGCCCATGTGGGACCACAGCAATCTTAGCAGATGGTGTCATGGGTATAAAAGAATTATCTAGAATCAAACATCCCAGATCCTGATAGGTGGGCACCACCAAGGACCAGAAACTATCCTTGATGCCATGGCAGAATATAGAGGTCCAGAAATGAACTCTATCCTCAAAAGGAAGAACATCTGGGTAAATCTTGAGACAACTAAGTAGAAACTAATATGAGTCAAGAAAATAATAAAGCAAGCTTGTTTATCTCGAATTGACTACATTAAATTGTTTTAGATTTTACAAAAAATGAGGGGAATATTGAGATTAAGTTATCAAAAAATAAAATTGTATATTCTTTCTACCTGGATTTTATTTATTTTTTTAAAGAAAACCCTACTTACTACATCTCATACCCAGAAAACTGAATGTGCTGGGAAGATTATAAGATGAACACATTAAAAATGTGGTTTAACATGAGGATATTAAAAAAACTGCTAATAAGTACAAGGTAGAAATGTGGCTTGGAGAAGGCAATGGCAAGCCACTCCAGTACTCTTGCCTAGAAAACCCCATGGATGGATGAGCCTAGTGGGCTGAGAGACTTCACTTTAACTTTTCACTTTCCACTTTCACACATTGGAGAAGGAAATGGCAACCCACTCCAGTGTTCTTGCCTGGAGAATCCCAGGGAAAGGGGAGCCTGGTGGGCTTCCGTCTATGGGGTCACACAGAGTCGGACACGACTGAAGTGATTTAGCAGCAGCAGCAGAAATGTGGCTATCAGATTGTGTTGGTTAAATCTGTGTCAACTCAGAGAGTATCTTGGATGAGATTACCAAATGGGTAAACTGTGAGGAAAGCAGATTGCCCTCCATAGTATGAGTGGAACTCATCTAATCAATCCAAGGCCTGAATAGAACAAGACCACTGGCCTCCCTGTGCAAAAAGAAATTCTCCAGGATACTCAAATGCCCTCTGACTGGAACTAAACATCAGATTTCCTGAATCTCTTCCTGTGGGCTTTTGTACTAGAACAGCAGCATCTGTTCTCCGGAATATTGAGTCTGAAAGATTCCTGATACATTGCAGACTTTCTGGACTGACACTACAGATTTTGGAGAGTATATCTATATGTCTATCTATTTTGGAGAGTATATCTATATAGATATATATGTATATATATCTACACTATATATATATATCTACATATATGTACAAATGTTTGCATACTTACATAGGTACAAACATGCATACATCTATCTATATATGTATATTATATATATAATATATATATATCTACATATGTGTATGTGTGTGTGTGTGCACTTAGTCACTAAGTGGTGTCTGACTCTTAGCAAGCCCATGGACCATAACCACCAGGCTCCTCTGTCCATGGGATTCTCCAGGCAAAAACACTGGAGCAGGCTGTTATTTCCTCTTCCAGGGGATCTTCCTGATCCAGGGATCAAACCTGCATCTCTTGCATCTCCTGCATTGGCAGGCAGGTCCTTTACCACTGAGCCTATGTTCCCAGGTGGTTCAAGGTAAAGAATACATCCATAAATGCAGGAAACACAGTTTTTATCCATGTTGGGATGATCCCCTGGAGAAGGAAATGGCATCCCATTCCAGCATTCTTGCCTGGGAAATTCCATGGACAGAGGAGCCTGGCGGGCTACAACCCATGGGGTAGCAAAAGCGTAGGATGGTAATAAACAGCAACAGTGACAATGGCTCTTTATTTCTGAGGAACTCTAGTACAAAGAGATTAATCCAAGTTTACTCAACTATCAACTGGCAGGTTATCATCACTTGATAATTGCTATGTTTTCTGAGATACTCTGCATAATATAAACTAGAAATGGTTATAAAATACCTATGTCATTTTTTGCAAGTTGCTAATTAAAATGTTAGTTGTGTTAAAAAACAAAACTGAGATGTGTTTAACACGTTTAACTTACTACTACTTGAAGCCATGTGATACAACCATATCTTCCACAAATATAGCCCTAGAAATTTCTTGGATTAAGGATTAAAAGGATAATTTGTATAACCACATGATTTTTTCTATACTCTAAGAAGGATGGTTTGATTTGGTAAAGAGTTATGCTACCTCTAAGAACATAAGGTAGATGTCAAGTGCTGCTAGTATGGTCATCATCGCTTATTAGAATATTGGATTAAAATTTTATATTACCAGCGTAAATTAAAACCTTAGAAGCAAATAAAAATAGTTTAAAGAACTAAATGTATGACTGAATGTTATAAAATAACATAGTCAGGGTACTCTTTGACATAAATCACAGCAATATTTTTGGTCCCTCTCGTAAAATAAAGAAAACAAAAGCAAAAATAAACAAATGAGACCTAATTAAACTTAAAAGCTTTTACACAGCAAGGGAACAATTGGCAAAAATTAAAAGACAGCCTACTGAATGGGAGAAAATATCTGCAAATGATACAACTAACAAGAAATTTATCTCCAATATTGAGTTGCATTAGCTCTTGCGTGGAAAATCCCATGGATGGAGGAGCCTGGTAGGCTGCAGTCCGTGGGGTCACTGATGGTCGGACACGACTGAGCGACTTCACTTTCACTTTTCACTTTCACACATTGGAGAAGGAAATGGCAACCCACTGCAGTGTTCTTGCCTGGAGAATCCCAGGGACAGGGGAGCCTGGTGGGTTTCTGTCTATGGGATCACACAGAGTCGGACATGACTGAAGTGACTTAGTAGCAGCAGCTCTTTCTTTGCATATTTTGGAGATAAATTTCTTGTTAGTTGTATCATATTATATATAAAGCAACCTATCCTATATTTAAAAGGTAAGAGAAGACATAAATAGATATTTCTTCAAAGAAGACATGTAGATGACCAATAGGCACATGAAAAGATGTTCATTATCACTCTTTATTAGAGAAATGCAAATCAAAACTGCAATGAGGTACCAGTGGTCAGAATGGCCATCATTAAAAAGTCTACAAATAATAAATGCTGGACAGGGTGTGGAAAAGAGAAAGTTTTACACTGCTGTGGGAATGTAATTTGGTGCAGCCATTGTGGAAAACAGTATGGAATTTCCTCAAAAAAAAAAAAAAAAAAGTAAAAAGGCCATATTATCCAGCAATCTCATTCCAGAGCATATATCCAGACAAAAATATAATTTGAAAGGATATATACACTCCTATGTTCATAAACCACCTAAATGTCCATTGACAGATGAATGGATAAAGAAGATGTGATGTGTATGTGTATATATACACATGCACAGACACACACATATATTGAAACATTGCTTATGTTTGTTCTCTTCAGTTGTGTCCAACTCTTTGTGATCCTATGTATTATCTGTCAGGCTCCTTTGCTCATGGGGATTCTCTGGGAAAGAATACCGGAGTGGGTTGAAATGCCCTGCTCAGTGAAATATTACTCATCCATGAAAAGAATTAAATAATTCAATTTGCAGGAACATGGATGTACCTAAGTTATCAAACATAGTGAAGCAATTCAGAAAGTGAAAGGCAAACACCACATGACATCATTTATATAAGAAATCTAAAACATTTAGCACAACATAAATGCATATATTCGTGAATTAGAAATACAGATAGAGAATTGACTTTTGGTTGACAAGTGAAATGTGAGTGCACAATGGAAGGATTCAGAGCTTGAAGTGTTCAGGTGCAAACTATTATATATAGAATAGAAAAACAACAAGGTCCTACTGTAAAACACAGGGGACTGCATTCAATATATTATTATAAATCATAATGGAAAATAATATTAAAATTATATATATGTCAGTTTTCTGTACAGGGGAAACGAAAACAACATTGTAAATCAACTACACATCAATAAAGTTTTTTAAACATGGGAAGAAGTTCTAAAAAGTTATTTTTCCCAAGAGGATATATAGATGGTAAAAAGCACATGAAAATGTGTTCAACATTGTTAATCATTCCGTTTGTTCCGTTCCGTCACTCAGTCGTGTCCGTCTCTTTGCGACCCCGTGGACTGTAGCCTACCAGGCTTCTCCATCCATGGGATTCTCCAGGCAAAAATACTCGAGTGGGTTACCGTTTCGTTCTCCCGGGGATCTTCCCGACCCAGGGATCGAACCCGGGTCTCCCGCATTGGAGGCAGACGCTTTAACCTCTGAGCCACCTAGAGACATGCAAATCAAATCACACTGAAATATCACCTCACATAGTCAAATGGCTATCATCAAAAAGAACACAAGAAATATTGGCAAGGATGTGGAGAAAGGGGAACACTTGTACATTGTTGGTACGATGTAAATTGGTGCCACCCCTATGGATAACAGTATACAGGTTTCTCAAAAAACAGAAAGTAGAGCTACCATATAGTCCACACTCCCGGTTTATATATGAAAAAACAAAAACATTAATTCAAAAATATATACACACTGCAAAGTTCATAACATTATTTACAGTTGCCAAGATACAGAATAGAGTGAAGAACTAAAAAGCCTCTTGATGAAAGTGAAAGAGGATAGTGAAAAAGTTGGCTTAAAGCTCAACATTCAGAAAACTAAGATCATGGCATCCTGTCCCATCACTCTATGGCAAATAGATAGGGAAACAGTGGAAACAGTGGCTGACTTTATTTTTCTGAGCTCCAAAATCACTGCAGATGGTGATTGCAGCTATAAAATTAAAAGACTCTTGCTCCTTGGAAGGAAAGTTATGACCAACCCAGACAGCACATTAAATAGCAGAGACATTACTTTGTCAACAAAGGTCTGTCTAGTCAAGGCTGTTGCAAATTCAAACTTAAATTGAAGAAAGTAGAGGAAACCAACAGGCCATTCAGTTAAGCTCAGTTCAGTTCAGTCGCTCAGTCATATCCAACTCCTTGCGACCACGTGAATCACAGCACGCCAGGCCTCCCTGTCCATCACCAAGTCCCGGAGTTAGCTCAAACTCATGTCCAGGGAGTCGGTGATGCCATCCAGCCATCTCATTCTCTGTCGTCCCCTTCTCCTCCCCTCCCAATCCCTCCCAGCATCAGAGTCTTTGTCAGTGAGTCAACACTTCGCAGGAGGTGGCCAAAGTATTAGAGTTTCAGCTTTCACATCAGTCTTTCCAATGAACACCAAGGACTGATCTCCTTTAGAATGGACTGGTTGGATCTCCTTGCAGTCCCAGGGACTCCCAACAGTCTTCTCCAACACCACAGTTCAAAAGCATCTGTGCTTCAGCGATCAACTTTCTTCACAGTCCAACTCACACATCCATACATGACCATTGGAAAAACCATAGCCTTGACTAGAAGGAACTTGGTTGGCAAAGTAATGTCCCTGCTTTTTAATATGCTTTCTAGGTTGGTAATGACTTTCCTTCCAAGGAATAAGCGTCTTTTAATTTCATGGCTGCAATCAGCATCCACAGTGATTTTGGAGCCCCCAAAAATAAAATCTGACACTGTTTCCACTGTTTCCCCATCTATTTCCCATGAAGTGATGGGACAAGATGCTATGATATTAGTTTTCTGAATGTTGAGCTTCAAGACAATTTTTTCACTCTCCTCTTTCACTTTCATCAAGAAGCTTTTTAGTTCCTCTTCACTTTCTGCCATAAGGGTGGTGTCATCTGCACGTCTGAGGTTATTGATATTTCTCCCAGCAATCTTGATTCCAGCTTGTGCTTCTTCCAGCCTAGCATTCTTCATGATGTACTCTGCATATAAGTTAAATAAGCACGGTGACAATATACAACTTTGATGTACTCCTTTTCCTATTTGAAACCAGTCTGTTGTTCATGCCCAGTTCTAACTGTTGCTTCCTGACCTGCATACAGGTTTCTCAAGAGGCAGGTCAGGTGGTCTGGTATTCTCATCTCCTTCAGAATTTTCCACAGTTTGTTGTGATCCACACAATCAAAGGCTTTGGCATAGTCAATGAAGAAGAAATAGATGTTTTTCTGGAACTCTTGCTTTTTCCACAACATTCAGGTACGACCTAAATGAAATCCCTTATGATTATACAGTGGAAGTGATAAATATATTCAAGGGACTAGTTCTGAAAGACAGAGTGCCTGATGAACGGAGGTTCGTGACATTGTACAGGAGACAGGGATCAAGACCATCCAAAAGGAAAAGAAACGCAAAAAGCAAAATGGCTGTCTGAGGAGGCCTTACAAATAGCTGTGAAAAGAAGATAAGCGAAAAACAAAGGAAAAAGGGAAAGATATAGGGATCTGAATGCAGAGTTCCAAAGAATATCAAGGAGAGATACGAAAGCCTTCCTCCATGATCAATGCAAAGAACTGTACAAAAAGAACTTCATGACCCAGATAATCACGATCGTATGATCACTCACCTAAAGCCAGACATCCTGGAATGTGAACTCATGTGGGCCTTAGAAGGCATCACTATGAACAAAGCTAGTGAAGGTGATGGAATACCACTTGAGCTATTTCAAATACTGAAAAACGATGCTGTGAAAGTGCTGCACTTAATATGCCAGCAAATTTGGAAAACTCAGCAGTGACCACAGGATTGGAAAAAGTCAGTTTTCATTCCAATCTCAAAGAAAGGCAATGCCAAAGAATGCTCAAACTACCGCACAATTGCACTCATCTCACACGCTAGTAAAGTCATGCTTAAAATTCTCCAAGCCAGGCTTCAGCAATAGGTGAACCGTGAACTTCCAGATGTTCAAGCCGGTTTTAGAAAAGGCAGAAGCACCAGAGATCAAATGGCCAACATCCGCTGGATCATGGAGAAAGCAAGAAAGTTCCAGAAAAACATCTATTTCTGCTTCATTGACTATGCCAAAGCCTTTGATTGTGTGGATCACAACAAACTGTGGAAAATTCTGAAGGAGATGGGAATACCAGACCACCTGACCTGCCTCTTGAGAAACCTGTATGCAGGTCAGGAAGCAACAGTTAGAACTGGACTTGGACTAACAGACTGTTTCCAAATACGAAAAGTGATACATCAAGGCTGTATATTGTCACCCTGCTTATTTAACTTATATACAGAGTTCATCATGAGAAACGCTGGGCTGAAAGAAGCAAAGCTGGAATCAAGATTGCCGGGAGAAATATCAATAACCTCAGATGTGCAGATGACACCACCCTTACGGCAGACAGTGAAGAGAAACTCAAAAGCTTCTTGATGAAAGTAAAAGAGAAGATTGAAAAGGTTGGCTTAAAAAAAAAAAAAGAAAGAAAAGGTTGGCTTAAAGCTCAACATTCAGAAAACTAAGATCATAGCATCCAGTTCCATTGCTTCATGAGAAGTTTTGGGGGAAACGGTGTCAGAATTTTTCTTTGGGGGGTTCCAAAAATCACTGCAGATGGTGACTGCAGCCATGAAATTAAAAGATGCTTGCTCCTTGGAAGGAAAGTTATGACCTAGATAGCATATTACAAAGCAGAGACATTGCTTTGCCAACAAAGGTGTATCTAGTCAAGGCTATGGTTTTTCCAGTGGTCACGTATGGATGTGAATGTTCGACTGTCAAGAAAGCTTAGGGCCAAAGCATTGATGCTTTTGAAGTGTGGTGCTGGAGAAGACTCTTAAAAGTCCCTTGGACTGCAAGGAGGTCCAACCGGTCCATCCTAAATGAGATCAGTCCTGGGTGTTCATTGGAAGGACTGATGCTAAAGGTGAAACTTCAATACTTTGGCCACCTGATGTGAAGAGCTGACTCATTTGAAAAGTTCCTGATGCAGGGAAAGATTGATGGCAGGAGGAGAAGGGGTCAATTGAGGATGAAATGGTTGGGTGGAATCACTGACTCAATGTATTGGGTAATGTGTTTGGGTAAACTCTGGAAGTTGTTGATCGACCAGGCTGCCTGGCATGCTGCGATTCATTGGGTCGCAAAGAGTTTGACACGACTGAGTGACTGAACTGAACTGAATCGAAAATATGGAAGGAGACTAAATGTCTATCAGTGGATGAATGGATAAAGAAGATATGGAATACATACACACACACACACAAACACACACGAGGAGTACAATCAGTCATAAAAAAGAAAGGCGTTTTGCCATTTAAAACACCATATATGGACTTGGAGGGTACTATGCTAAGTATATAAATAAGAGAAAAACAAATACTACATGATATCAGTTTTATGTGGAACCTAAAAAATACAACAAACTAGTGAAAAGAGGGATAGACTAAGCGATGTAGAGAATGAGCTAGTGATTTCTAGTGGGGAGAGAGGGAGGGACAAATAATGGGAAGGGGGAGAAGGGCTATAAACTATTTGATGTAGGATGGGCTACAAGGATATATTGTACAACACTGGAATTTATATAATATTTGGTAATAACAGTAAACGAGCACTTTACATTATATAAAAAATAATAAATATTAACAGAATCTGGAAGTATAAAATGTGCCTTATTAGTCTAATATGTAAGATAATTCCTTACACTGGGAAGAAAAATAAAAGTTCAGAAGTTGTTCTGGTGTATGTAAAGTTTTAAAAATAATAATCACTTGAATGTATTAGCAAGATGATGCAAACAGTAATATGATAGTCCCCTTAAATAAACAGAAATTTCCAAGAATATATGAAAATACAAACTAATTAAATAAAAGCTAATGATACAAATGATATCAACAAAATGTTAGAAGTGTTAAACATGGTTGAATGATCCACTTATATAAAAGTATTTTTTATTTGGCTTGGCTATGAATTCCGGGAGTTGGTGATGGAGGCCTGGTGTGCTGTGATTCATGGGATCGCAAAGAGTCGGACACGACTGAGTGACTGAACTGAACTGAACTGATGCTGTGATTCATGGGGTCGCAAAGAATCGGACACGACCGAACGACTGAACTCAACTGAGCTGATGGCTCAGTAGCACTAACTTTCTGAGGGCTAGCAGCTGTATTTACAGTATTTGAAGTAATTAACATGTAAATTCAATTTTGGGAAATTATGTGAACTTTCAAATTCCAGTTAGGCATATATAAATGTACACACACACACACATATATATATACTTATACCCACCGCCATACCAACACACTGAAAAAATGAATCCCATTCTCACAACTTTCTTTGCTGAGAAGATATGTGCAGAATCTTGTATTTAAGTTGTAGATTGTCTTCATAAAGAAAATGTAAAATTCATTTGACATCCAGGGAATGATTTATTGCAATAGTAAATCAAATATGCTGTCATTATTTTTCCTATTTAACTTTCCTTTTTAGTCTCTGTTTGTGAAGACAACTGGCTTAGCTGCCCTGTTCAGGAATGACCCCCAACGTGCAGTCCAGTGCTGGTCACAGACTCTGGAAAAATGTTTATTGGTTGAATGCATGAGCACTTATGCCCTGTTATACAAATTAAATCTGCTCATCTTTCTTCTCATTCCACTCCACTTCCATAAGTATGCAAATCCTTCACTGCACATTGCAAAACATATTTTCTGATAAGTTTATTTAACTGATAATAAAGGTGAAATATAGGTATTGTTTGACTTCTTTTCCATTACAATTGGACTTCTAGTATGACATGCATTTAAAGATAAAACGAACAGTAATTAATTAGGTTATGCACTAGCTCTAAGAAGATGTACAAAGAAATATGAAGATATAAACATTTATAATTCATGGTAAAATTTGCATAAAAAGTTTCTAACCTAATTGACAAGGTAATATTTAGTCAACTGAAGAATCATATGAAAATTTAACTATTTAAATGATAATTAAAGATAAGGATGGAAAACCGATGAAATTAATGATTTACAGTATTAAAGTCAAAATTGCTTCAGAAATTTGAAAAAAGAAGCACTTTAATATTTTATGAATTGGGGAAATGATTATAGGGAAGATGGACTGTGTTCTGCTTTGAAGCATGGCCGAGTCTTATGTAGGCACACAGGCCCAACGGTAACAGCAGCAACTCAGTTCATATTTAAAATCTGAATTCCTTATATAATGCCCTGATTTAAGTTTTTACTGTGCAAAATAAGCTATAAATTCAGTTTGGATAATCTACTTCATGGAAGAAGAGCCCACAAAGTGCTCTCTTTCCAAGAAGATAAATCCTTTAAAAAAAAAAAAAAAACAGAGAAAAAGTTCTTTACTCAATATTTTACAATGGTATGCTTTAAATGAATCATTTACAATTAGAGACTATTTCAGCTTTATTTCCTGTAGTACAGCTAGTTCCTATACTCTTAGTTCTTTCTTTTAAAAAAATATACATTTATTTATTTTAATTGGAGGCTAATTACTTTACAATATTGTATTGGTTTTGCCATAAAGTGACATAAATCTGCCCCAGGTGTACATGTGTTCCCCATCTTGAACCTCCCTCT
Source organism: Moschus berezovskii (assembly GCF_049115385.1). Lineage (NCBI taxonomy): Eukaryota > Metazoa > Chordata > Mammalia > Artiodactyla > Moschidae > Moschus > Moschus berezovskii. The sequence continues at coordinate 9,446,174 of NC_142469.1, forward strand.
CACCTCCCTCCTCATATCATCCCTCTGGGTCATCCCAGTGCACCAGCCCCGAGCATCCTGTATCATGCATCAAACCTGGACTGGCGATTCATTTCACATACGATAATATACATGTTTCAACACCATTCTCCCAAACTACCTCACCTTCGCCCTCTCCCACAGAGTCCAAAAGACTGTTCTATACATCTGTGTCTCTTTTGCTGTCTCGCATACAGGGTTATCTTTGCCATCTTTCTAAACGAATGGATAAGAAAGCCGTGGTACCTATACACAATGGAGTATTCCTCAGCCATTAAAAAGAATACATTTGAATCAGTTCTAATGAGGTAGATGAAACTGGAGCCTATTATACAGAGTGAAGTAAGCCAGAAAGAAAAACACCAATACAGTATACTAATGCATATATATGGAATTTTGTTCTTTCTTAAAAAGCACTCAGTTAATTTAAATATATGACAAAATTTAATAAAATAGCTTCAGTTCAGTTCAGTTCAGTCGCTCAGTCTTGTCCAACTCTATGTGACCTCATGAATCACAGCATGCCAGGCCTCCCTGTCCATCACCAACTCCCGAAGTTCACTCAAAGTCATGTCCATCGAGTCGGTGATGCCATCCAGCCATCTCATTCTCTGTCGTCCCCTTCTCCTCCTGCCCTCAATCCTTCCCAGCATCAGAGTCTTTTCCAGTGAGTCAACTCCTCGCATGAGGTGCCAAAGTATTGGAGTTTCAGCTTTAGCATCAGTCCTTCCAATGAACACTCAGGATTGATATCCTTTAGAATGGACTGGTTGGATCTCCTTGTAGCTTAGATAACAATAATCAATAATAAGTCCTGGAAAAACTATTATCTAGCCTAAGATGGTTGTTATGAACAAAACTCTTTCCATTTCTTTCATCACAGCTTTTCTCATTGACAGATTGCCTTTTACATTGATAAAAGACTCCTAAATGTACTATTTTTGGCAAAAGAGCCCATCCTAAATATTTCAGGCATGTAGCTAAAGGGATTTCCTTGCTTGCCATCTGAAGCTGAATGTGACCTGCTTCAGCTAATGAAATATGAGCAGAGGTGACACAAATCATTTATTTGTAGAAATTCCAAGAGCTAGAACAGGACTTCCTCATGACAACTGGTGGTGAAAACAGGGACTGACTGACATACTCCTCTACAAACTTGAACTCTGGAAGACAGTACAGAGCTGCGAACATCACACAGAGCACAGACTGAACAAACTTTCGCTGCTTTGCTACTGAGTGCATCATTTGTTACTATGATTTAACCCAGCTCTTTCTACTTTATTTTATTTTATTACTTGTTTATTTATATATTTGGCTCTATTAAGTCTTAGTTGCTTCTCATGAGATCTCTGTTGTGGCATAGTGGATCTTTCTTTTCAGAACAGAGGCTTGGTAATTACGGCACTGTGACATATAGAATCTTAGTTCTCTGACCAGGGATTGAACCTGTTTCTCGTGCACTGGAAGGTGAATTCTTAACCACTGGACCAGCAGGAAAGTCCCTCATGCTTTTTTAATATGTGGGGCCCTTCGTGATCAACCCCACTTACATTTCAGCTCCATCTCCTTCCCTCATTGTCCTTCTCCATATGCTAGCTCATGCTCCCTCCGTCCACCACACTTTTCGCATTAATATCCAAGACGCTGGAGTATAAAAATGGTTAAAGACAAGGCACACAAGGCCCTTCCCATTTCTGAGAGAAAGAAATAATTAACAGAGCAGTAAATTAGAAAGAAGGCATGAAAGACAAGGCTAAACTTCTTTCCAGCATCTCGCCTCTTCACTTTTCTCAATCATTGCCCCTCACACTATACTTGGGATTCCATATGCTTCTGAGGCTTTAGAGCTTCCTCACCTCCAAGCGTTAAATTAAGCTCCTCACTCTGCTTCATTCTCTTGGAAACAGTGCCTGGTTCAAAGTGAAACAAAATAAGTTTTCTTAGGCTTTTAGGAAAATTTACTTGCATATATTTTCACCGAAGCTTGTTGCAGTGTAGGACTTTTTTCCAACTGGATATATATACATTGAAGCATAAAGGGCTCAAGGTTTCTGAAAACCATCAGCTCACAGGCCTAAGATACTGATGTAGGATGAACTGGACATAAACAGAAGTGGAGAGCAGAAGAAATTAATGAAGTCTGTGTTGTGAATTGGCAATTAGATAAGGCACTACTCTTTTGGGTACTTGATTATGAAAATCAACCAATACTCATGTGTATTTCTGTGTGTGTGTGTGTGTGTCTAACTGGCATGTATTTTAATGTGGTAAAAAAAAATGAAAGGGCTCTCTAAATATGTGACATGTGAGCTGGGTGGGATTCAAATGAGTCATGTGTGTGAAGAGCTTGTGTAGAACAAGCTGATGTAAAACTCTGGGAGGCTACAGAAGGCAGGGTTTTATTAAGGAACTAAAATAGGGCTGTTGGGGGCAGGACCAGACTAAGCTATAGTGGTGATAGTAAGGAGTCAAGTTGGAGAGTTAGACAGAATGAGGTTAATCAGCTTTATTGATCATGGGAAGAAGTGTAGATTTTATCCAGAGAAAAAGGAAAACCCGTTCAAGAGTTTAATGGGGGAAAAAAAGGATCTAATTTACATTTTTTAAAGTGTCTTTCTGCATTAGGTCAGGTAGATAAGAGGACACAGTGGAATTTTGTATTAGTCTACTATTAGGATTTTGTATTTGTCTAGGGAGAGCAAATTTTTGCTAGAACGAGTAAAGAGTTTGCACTGAAGACATTTAGTACCCTTTGCATGTTTTACAGCAACTTTCCAACCTGGATAACTTCTTTTTATCTTTCAAGTTTCAGCACTAAAATGCTACTGAGAGAAGAGATTAAAGTATCAAAAGAATAAATTTGAGAACATTGTCAGTTCTTATTGAGATCTTTGCTTCTACAAAACCATTTTTGTTGTCATTAATGTGAGAATCCTTTATAATGAAAACTATAAAATATCAGTAAATCTATATCTACAGATCAAACCCAGATCTCCTGCATCACAGGTGAATTTTTTACCTTCTGAGCCAGTGCACATTAAATCATTTAAGTCGTGTTTGACTCTTGGCGAGTCCAGGGACTGTAGCCCAACAGGCTCCTCTGTGCATGGGATTCTCCAGGCAAGAATACTGAAGTGGGTTGCCATGTCCTCCTCCAGGCAATCTACCCTATCTAGGAGTTGAACTAGTATCTCCTGTGGCTCCTGCATTGCAGGTGGATTCTTTAACGCTGAGATACCGAGTAAATCCGGAAGAGCACTCAGTTCAGTCGCTCAGTAGTGTCCAACTCTTTGTGACTCTATGGACTGCAGCACTACCACAGTGTATTTCTCTAAAACCCAGATTTTAGGCTCTGTTGGGGTTAAGATGCAAACTATTGTATTTATTTTTTAAGCTTTTTGTTTTGTGTTGGGATATAGCTGATCAAAATGTGATAGTTTCAGGTGAAAGGTGAAGGGACTCAGCCACACATATACATATATCAGTAGTCTTCCAAATGCCCCTCCCATCTAGGCTGCTGCATAACATTGATTAGAGTTCCACGTGCCATACAGGAGGTCCTTGTTGGTTATTTATTTTAAATATAGCAATGTGTACATGTCCATCCCAAACTCCCAAACTGTCCCTAGATCACAAGCATTATTTGGGAGCTTCATGTTTAACACAACATATCAATGATGCCCGCATATTCTAGCTCTTTATAATGCTGCTGCTGCTGCTGCTGCTAAGTCACTTCAGTCATGTCCGACTCTGTTCTCCAATGTGTGAAAGTGAAAAGTGAAAGTGAAGTCGCTCAGTCGTGTCCGACCCTTAGTGACCCCATGGACTGCAGCCTACCAGGCTCTTCCATCCATGGGATTTTCTAGGCAAGAGTACTGGAGTGGCTTGCCATTGCCTTCTCTGATTATTATAATGCTAATAGCGGTAATTAAAAATCCAACGACAAAACAGAGTACTTGAAAACTCATTTAAGCTTCACCAAAATTTAGAAGATAGTCTATAAAACAACTCTGCAGGAATAAAACATATTTATAAATATAGCAGAAAAAATAAAATTAAACAATTGTGTGTAAGATTCTTTCTTTTATTAATGTTTACTATAAGAAATCAAAATATAAAATTTTATTTGCTGATTTTTCTTGAAGGCATTATTTACAATATATTTTAGGAAAATCTACCTGTGTATATTTATGCTGATCTAATCATGCATTGAGATTATTTTGTTTCTGTTTATAATTAATCAAGTTTAGTAATATTGAACTTTATGTTTAGTAAATGGTTTAAGTACAATGAGTCACACTTAGCAAAGAAAACATTTTTTATAACATTCAGTGGTTTGAAGAGTGCATGTTTAACTAAGAATTAATTAACAAAATTGTTCTGAAGAGCAATGAAGAATACTGATATAAGTTTTTGCTTATTTTAGCACAAACAAGAATTGACAACCATGATTCTCAAATGTTATTTTTTTTTCATTTAACAAATTATTTCGATATTCATAAATTACTAATTTTATCTTTTATCAGAACATATGATTTGTTTACCTAAAGAGAGATTTGGAATTATATGTCACGTGATTGCCAGTAAAATGAGAAAGGTTCAAAATACATTTGTGTATACTCTCAAATTTCAGAAAAAATAAAATATTTTATTAATTACATTTGCAATGAGAACACTACATTAACACTACACTCTGCTGTACAAACTTGCTTCTGCCACACAAGGGCATAAGTGCAAAATTAAATGCAGATTATAATAAATCCTGTTATTTCATATCCTTAATTAATTCAAGCAATCAATGTATGCTAAGACCATTCTATGTCCAAAGTACAATGAATGGAAAAAGTCATGAATTTACTAAAAAAAACGTGGCTTAAATAATTTATAATGAATAAAAGAAAACTCATATGCATAAACAATTATTTTAACAAAAATGTCTTTAAAACAGGTAAGCAAAGAAATGCTAAAATTGAATTATGAGTAACATTGCTTCCATCACATAATCTCAAAAAATATTATGAGGTAGAATTCATTTATATAGAGTCCAAATTTTTGGTTATGAAAATGTTAGCAATTTTTGGAAAATTCATAAATTAGAGGAGAACCTATAGCTGAAGAAAAGTTTTGTGAGCAAACAGAAGGCATGCTACAATAAAAATAAATAACTAAATAACCAAGCTGCTTATTATGAAGCATGTGTAAAAAAGGCAGAAAATATTAGGAAACTGGGTTTCAAAGCAAGGGTAAGAAATTGTGAGGTTAGGTAATGTTGACTTCAGAGCCATAGTTCAGGCAAGACGACTTCAGTAGTAGTAAAAGCAGGAATGCAATTAAAATGAGGGAAATACAGGGCTTGAGCAAAGTGGCCAATAAAAGAATAGAAAGCTAGGAAAGTAAAAAGAAAGATAGTATACTTTAGGAACTGATTATTTCTCTTTAAAAAAAATATTAGGCTCCGGCGGCGAAGATGCAGACGCGAGAGACACCCGGCTCCTGCGGCGCATACGTGAGAGACGCCCGGCTCCAGCACCACCGACCACGTGCAGAATCGTGGCTGAGAGGAGCTACCCCGCGACCAAGGTTAGGGCAGTGGCCAAGAGGAGCTGTACCACATCCAAGAGGCAGTGGCTGCTTGGGCACCGGAGGGCCGAGAGGAGCTGCTCCACATTCAAAGCAGGAGAGGCGGCCTTGAGGAGATACCCTCGTCCAGGGTAAGGTACAGCGGCTGCACCTTGCTGGAGCAGCTGTGAAGAGATACTCCACGACCAAGTGGGATATAAGAATCCAGTGTTTTGGGGAGGAAGGAACAAGATGGCAGAGGGATAAGACAGCGAGACCACTCTCTCCCCCACAAATTCATCAAAAGAACATTTGAACGTGGAGTAAAGACCACAAAACAACTTCTGAATACTGGCAGAGGGCATCAGGCACCCAGAAAAGCAGCCCATTGTCTTCAAAAGGAGAGAGAAGAAATCCAGCTCCACCCACCAGAACACTGAAACATGCTTCCCTAACCAGGGAACCCGGACAAGTCACCCGTCCAACCCCACACACAGCGAAGAAACTACATAATAAAGAGAACTCCACAAACTGCAAGAAGAGGGAAAGGCCACCCCAAGCAAAGCAATATAAGCAAGATGAAGAGGCAGAGAACTACCCAGCAAGTAAAGGAACAAGATAATTGCCCACCAACACAAACAAAAGAAGAAGATATAGGGAATCAACCTGATAAAGAATTTCGAATTTTGATGGTGAAAATGATTCAAAATCTTGAAAGCAAAATGGAGTTACAGATAAATAACCTGGAGAAAAGGATTGAGAAGATGGAAGAAAGATTTAATAAGGACTTAGAAGAAATAAAAAAGAGTCAATATACAATGAATAATGCAATAGATGAGATCAGAAACACTCTAGAGGGAACAAACAGTAGAATAACAGAGGCAGAAGAAAGGATAAGCAAACAAGAAGATAGAATTGTAGAAATAAATGAAGCAGACAGGAAAAAAGAAAAACAAATTAAAAGAAATGAGGACAATATTAGAGACTTCTGGGACAATGTTAAACGCTCCAACATTCGAATCATAGGAGTCCCAGAAGAAGAAGACAAAAAGAGAGACCATGAGAGAATACTTGAGGAGATAATAGTTGAAAACTTCCCTAAAATAGGGAAAGAAATAATCTCCCAAGTCCAAGAAACCCAGAGAGTCCCCAACAGGATAAACCCAAGGCGAAATACTCCAAGACACATATTAATCAAATTAACAAAGATCAAACACAAAGAACAAATATTAAAAGCAGCAAGGGAAAAGCAGCAAATAACACACAAGGGGATTCCCATAAGGATAACAGCTGATCTTTCAACAGAAACTCTTCAGGCCAGAAGGGAATGGCAAGACATACTTAAAGTGATGAAAGAAAATAACCTACAGCCCAGACTACTGTACCCAGCAAGGATCTCATTCAAATATGAAGGAAAAATCAAAAGCTTTACAGACAAGCAAAAGCTGAGGGAATTCAGGATCACCAAACCAGCTCTCCAACAAATGCTAAAGGATCTTTTCTAGACAGGAAACACAGAAAGAGTGTATAAACTTGAACCCAAAGCAATAAAGAAAATGGCTACGGGATCATACTTATCAATAATTACCTTAAACGTAAATGGGTTGAATACCCCAACCAAAAGACAAAGGCTGGCTGAATGGATACAAAAACAAGGCCCCCATATACGTTGTCTGCAAGAGACCCACCTCAAAATGAGGGACGCATACAGTCTGAAAGTGAAGGGCTGGAAAAAGTTATTCCATGCAAATAGAGGCCAAAAGAAAGCAGGAGTATCAATACTCATCAGATAAAATAGACTTTAAAACAAGGCTGTGAAAAGAGACAAAGAAGGAAACTACATAATGATCAAAGGATCAATCCAAGAAGAAGATATAACAATTATAAATGTTTATGCACCCAACATAGCAGCACCACAATATGTAAGACAATTACTAACAAGTATGAAAGGGGAAACTAACAATAACACAATAATAGTGGGAGACTTTAACATCCCTCTTACATCTATGGATACATCAACTAAACAGAAAATTAACAATGAAACACAATCTTTAAATGATACAACAGACCAGTTAGACCTAATAGATATCTATAGGACATTTCACCCCAAAACAATGAATTTCACCTTTTTCTCAAGCGCACACGGAACCTTTTCCAGGATAGATCATATCCTGGGTCATAACTATTAAAAATGCCAACATATGGAGACTGAACAACACGCTGCTGAATAATGAACAAATCATAGAAGAAATCAAAAGAGACATCAAAATATGCATAGAAATGAATGAAAATGAAAACACAACAACCCAAAACCTCTGGGACACTGTAAAAGCAGTGCTAAGGGGAAAGTTCATAGCAATACAGGCACACCTCAAGAAACAAGAAAAAAGTCAACTAAATAACCTAACTCTACGTCTAAAGCAACTAGCAAGGAAGAAATGAAGAACCCCAGGGTCAGTAGAAGGAAAGATATCGTAAAAATTAGGGCAGAGATAAATGCAAAAGAAACAAAAGAGACCATAGCAAAAATCAACAAAGCCAAAAGCTGGTTCTTTGAGAAGGTACATAAAATTGACAAACCACTAGCCAGACTCATCAGGAAACAAAGGGAGAAGAACCAAATCAATAAAATTAGAAATGAAAATGGAGAGATCACAACTGACAACACAGAAATACAAAGGATTATTAGAGAATACTATCAGCAATTATATGGCAATAAAATGAATAACCTGGAAGAAATGGACAAATTCCTAGAAAAGTACAACTTTCTAAAAACTGAACCAGGAAGAAATAGAAAATCTGAACAAACCCATCACAAGCAGGGAAATTGAAAATTTAATAAAAATCTCCCAGCAAAAAAAAGCCCAGGTCCAGACGGCTTCACAGCTGAATTCTACCAAAAATTTAGAGAAGAGCTAACACCTATTCTACTCAAACTCTTCCAGAAAATAGCTGAGGAAGGGAAACTTCCAAACTCATTCTATGAGGCCACCATCACCCTAATCCCAAAACCTGGTAAAGACCCCACAAAAAAAGAAAACTACAGGCCAATATCACTGATGAACATAGATGCAAAAATCCTTAACAAAATTCTAACAATCAGAATCCAACAACACATTAAGAAGATCATACATCATGACCAAGTGGGCTTTTTCCCAGGAATGCAAGGATTCTTCAATATCCGCAAATCAGTCAACGTAAATCACCACATTAACAAACTGAAAAATAAAAATCATATGATTATGTCAATAGATGCAGAGAAAGCCTTCGATAAAATTCAACATCCATTTATGATAAAAACCCTCCAGAAAGTGGGAATAGAAGGGACATACCTCAACATAATAAAAGCTATATATGACAAACCCACAGCAAACATTATCCTCAATAGTGAAAAACTGAAAGCATTTCCCCTAAAGTCAGGAACAAGACAAGGGTGCCCACTCTCACCACTACTATTCAACATAGTTCTGGAAGTTTTGGCAACAGCAATCATAGCAGAATAAGACATAAAAGGAATACAAATTGGAAAAGAAGAAGTAAATCTTTCACTATTCGCTGATGACATGATCCTCTACACAGAAAACCCTAAAGACTCTATCAGAAAACTACTAGAGCTAGTCAATGATTACAGTAAAGTTGCAGGATATAAAATCAACACACAGAAATCCCTTGCATTCCTATACACTAATAATGAGAAAATAGAAAGAGAAATTAAGGAAACAATTGCATTCACTGTTGCAACGAAAAGAATTAAATACTTAGGAATATATCTACCTAAGGAAACAAAAGACTTGTACATAGAAAACTATAAAACACTAGTGAAAGTAATCAAAGAGGACACTAATAGATGCAGAAATATACCGCGTTCGTGGATTGTAAGAATAAATATTGTAAAAATGAGTACACTACCCAAAGTAATTTATACATTCAATGCAATCCCTATCAAGCTACCAACAATATTTTTCACAGAACTAGAACAAATAATCTCACAATTTGTATGGAAATACAAAAAACCTCGAATAGCCAAAGCAATCTTCAGGAAGAAGAATGGAACTGGGGGAATTAACCTGCCAGACTTCAGGCTCTACTACAAAGCCACAGTCATCAAGAGAGTATGGTACTTGCATAAAGGCAGAAATATAGATCAATGTAACAAAATAGAAAGCCCAGAGATAAATCCACGCACCTATGGACACCTTATCTTTGACAAAGGAGGCAAGAATGTACAATGGAGAAAAGACAGTCTTCTTTTAAAGTGGTGCTGGGAAAACTGGTCAGCCACTTGTAAAAGAATGGAACTAGAACACTTCCTAACACCATACACCAAAATAAACTCAAAATGGATTAGAGAGCTAAATGTAAGACCAGAAACTACAAAACTCCTAGAGGAGAACATAGGCAAAACACTCTCCGGCATAAATCACAGCAGGATCTTCCATGACCCACCTCCCAGAATATTGGAAATAAAAGCAAAAACAAACAAATGGGACCTAATTAAAATCAAAAGCTTCTGCACAGCAAAGGAAACTATAAGTAAGGTGAAAAGACAGCCTTCAGAATGGGAGAAAATAATAGCAAATGAAGCAACTGATAAAGGATTAATCTCCAAAATATACAAGCAGCTCCTGCAGCTCAATTCCAGTAGAATAAATAACCCAATCAAAAAATGGGCCAAAGAACTAAACAGACATTTCTCCAAAGAAGACATACAGATGGCTAACAAACACATGAAAAAATGCTCAACATCCCTCATAATCAGAGAGATGCAAATCAAAACCACAATGAGATACCAATTCACACCAGTCAGAATGGCTGCTATCCAAAAGTCTACATGCAATAAATGCTGGAGAGGGTGTGGAGAGAAGGGAACCCTCTTACACTGTTGGTGGGAATGCAAACTAGTACAACCACTATGGAGAACAGTGTGGAGATTCCTCAAAAAACTGGAAATAGAACTGCCATATGATCAAGCAATCGAGTTTCTGGGCATACACACCGAGGAAACCAGAATTAAAAGAGACACATGTACTCCAATGTTCATTGTAGCACTGTTTATAATAGCCAGGACATGGAAGCAACCTAGATGTCCATCTGCAGACGAATGGATAAGAAAGCTGTGGTACATATACACAATGGAGTATTACTCAGCCATTAAAAAGAATGCATTTGAATCAGTTCTCATGAGGTGGATGAAACTGGAGCCTATTATACAGAGTGAAGTAAGCCAGAAAGAAAAACACCAATGCAGTATACTAACTCATATATATGGAATTTAGAAAGATGCAAATGATAACCCTGTATACGAGACAGCAAAAGAGACACAGATGTATAAAGCAGTCTTTGGGACTCTGTGGGAGAGGGTGAGGGTGGGATGATTTGAGAGAATGACATTGAAACATGTATGTTGTCATATGTGAAACGAATCAGCAGTTCAGGGTCAATGCATATTACAGGATACTCGGGGCTGGTGTGCGGGGATGACCAAGAGGGAGGATAAAGGGAGGAGGGAGGTGAGAGGGGGGTTCAGGAGGGGAAACTCATATACACCTGGGGCGAATTCATGTCAATGTATGGCAAAACCAACCAATATAATATTGTAAAATTAAAAATAAATAAATAAAGATCAAAAATATATATTTTTTATATTCAAAAAATAAATAAATAAAAAATAAAAACAAATATTAATGTAGAAGGTGAACGAGAGGAATGAATAAAGTTTTGCCTTTCCATATATTTGGAGAGAAAATGGCTTCCCTGATGGCTCAACTTTAAAGAACCCACCTGTCTATTTAGGAGACACAAGAGACATGGGATCAATCCCTGAATTAGGAAGATTCCATGGAGTAGGAAATGGCAACCCACTCCAAAATTCTTGCCTGGACAATCCTATGGACAGAGGAGCCTGGTGGGCTACAGTCCATGGGGTTTCAGAGTTGGATATAAGCACACACACACAGAGTGAAATGATGTTTAACTTTTTATGTATTGAGCTTGACCAAAAATTTCCTTTGGTGGTACAGTAAAAATAACAGACCCATTTTTTATTTTCATCAAGAACTTTATTGAACAACATATTCATCATTTTGTTCCACTACCTTCTGCCATTTTTCAGGCAAATTCATGATTCCATCTTCCCAAAGCTTTTTATCTTTTTGAGTAAAGACTTATTCTAGGTGCCTTTTACACATTATAAAATATTGAATTTTTTCTTCCATTAAGGTAATTTTGTAAAGACCAAAATAAGTGGAAATCTGAAGGTACAATACCTGGTGAATATGGCAGATGAATCAGAACTTCCCGGAAAAACTGTAGCTGTTTTTACCTGGTTATCAAAGAAACATTGGTCTTACATTATTCTGATGGAAGACTTTGTGTTTTCTGTTGACTACTTCCGGCAGCTTTTCATGAAGCATTAATTTCAATTGGTCTGATTGGGAGCAGTACTTTTTGGAATTGATCATTTGCTTTTCTAGAAGGAGCTCATAGTGGGGGACTCCCTTTCAATACCACCATATACACAGCATCACTTTCTTTGGATAAAGACCATCCTTTAGTGTAGTTGGTGGTGATTCATTTCCTTTGCCCTCTTTCATCCCATATTATTGTACAGTATCCACTTTTCATCACTGTCACAATTTGCTTTAAAAATGAATATTTTTGTTACTTTAAGTAAAGAATTGCATGTGGAAATATGGTCAGGAAGGTTTTTGGTGTTTTTTTTTTTCCACTTATGTGAAACCCAAATATCAAATCAATTAAAATAACCAAATTATGTAAATGATTTTCAATACTTGATTTGGAAATTTGTGTATATTGACTATTTCCCACCTAGTATATCACTTCATGGGAAACAGATGGGAAAACAGTGGAAACAGTGTCAGACTTTATTTTTTGGGCTCCAGAATCACTGCAGATGCTGATTGCAGCCATGAAATTAAAAGACGCTTACTCCTTGAAAGGAAAGTTATGACCAACCTTGATAGTATATTAAAAAGCAGAGATATTACTTTGCCAACAAAGGTCCGTCTGGTCAAGGCTATGTTTTTTCCCGTGGTCATGTATGGATGTGAGAGTTGGACTGTGAAGAAGGCTAATCGTCGAAGAATTGATGCTTTTGAACTGTGGTGCTGCATGAAGACTCTTGAGAGTCCCTTGGACGGCAAGGAGATCCAACCAGTCCATTCTAAAGGAGATCAATCCTAGGTGTTCATTGGAAGGACTGATGCTGAAGCTGAAACTGAAATAGTTTGGCCACCTCATGAGACGAGTTGACTCACTGGAAAAGACTCTGATGCTGGGAAAGGTTGGGGGCAGGAGGAGAAGGGGACGACAGAGAATGAGAAGGCTGGATGGCATCACCGACTCTGTGGACATGAGTTTGAGTGAACTCCGAGGGTTGGTGATGGACAGGGAGGCCTGGCGTGCTGTGATTCATGGGGTCGCGGAGAGTCAGACACGACTGAGCGACTGAACTGAACTGAACTAATATTGTTGACTGCTCTCAATGAATGACTCAATTTGTCCACTATCAACTTCAACTTTTCTACTCAAATGTGAAGCAACATTCAGTGAGAGACCTCCAGCACAAAACACAGCACCTTCTCCAAACACTGTGCAAATCATTTTTTGTGTACAGTTGAAATTTTACATTTATTAAAAAGATAAAATCATATGCCAAAATTGTTTTTATTCTTCCATCTTCAATACTAAAATGACTACACAAAAATTCACTAATTAATAATTTTTTTTAATGCATGTTGATATGACAACTGCCATAATACAATCTAACAAAATTGTTTTGAAAGAAGTTAAAGACAATTAAGCACTACTAGAGTCCTCTTAAGAAGAAGGCAATGGCACCCCACTCCAGTACTCTTGTCTGGAAAATCCCATGGATGGAGGAACCTGGTAGGCTGCAATCCAAGGGATCACGAAGAGTCGGACAGGACTGAGCAACTTCCCTTTCACTTTTCACTTTCATGCACTGGAGAAGAAAATGGCAACCCGCTCCAGTGTTCTTGCCTGGAGAATCCCAGGGACAGGGGAGACTGGTGGGTTGCCATCTATGGGGTTGCACAGAGTTGGACACGACTGAAGCAACTTAGCAGCAGCAGCAGCAGCAGCAGAGTCCTCTTATGAGGGAAAAAAATGAAATTTTTGTCTGATCCAATATTTCTTTAATATATATGTCCTACAGATAGCTACCTTCATTTCTAGTAGTGATAGGGATTAAGCTATTTTTTAGTTATTTTTATTGAGGTAACAGTGGTTTATAACATTTCATGTGTAAAACCTCATATTTCTGCATCTGTATATACTGCACAGTACTCAACACCACAAATTTCATTTCTATTCTTCACCATGCAGGTTTTCCCTTTTACCCATCCTGTCACCTTGCCCTTTCCTTTTGGGTAACCACTCCTTTGTTCTCAGTGTACATGTGTTTGTTTTTTGTTTTGTTTGTTCAGTTATTTTGTTTTACATGTTTATTTGTACACTTTTTATATTCCATGTACAAGTGATATCACATAGGTTTTATGTTTATTCATATGACTTACTTCTCTTAGTATAATAGCCTCAAGGTTCTTTCATGATGCTGAAAGTGGCACAATTTCACTTTGTGAATATAAATATATATTCTTTATCCATTCATATAATGATGGACATTTAGGTTGCTTCCGTAACTTAGCTATTGTAAATAATGCTGCCATAAACATGAGGGTGTAAATGTTTTCTTAGATCTAATGTGATCATATTGTTTGGATAAATATCCAGAACGATAATACCTGGGTTATATGGCATTCATATTTTTAAAAACCTCCATACTGTTTTCCATAATGACTATACGAGTTTGTACTGCTATCAACAGTGTGTAATTTTTCCCTTTTCTCCCTATCGTCACCAACACTTTATTGTTTGCTTTTTTTCTTTTTATGACAATATAAAGGATTTTTTTCTTTCTTCTTGTTTGTAAATTAATTTATTTATTTTAGTTGAAGGCTAATTACTTTACCATTTTGTAGAGGTTTTGCCATACTTTTTTTATGATAGCCATATTGATAGGTGTGAGATGGTACTTCATTCTTTTATTTTTATTTCACTAGTTGGGGATGTTGAACCCTTTTTCACATTCCTGTTGGTCATCTGTATGTCTTTTTCAAGAAAATGTCTACTCAAGTTCCTCCACCTATTTTTTTATTTTTTTCATCAGGCTGTTGGGATTTTAAAAATTTGTTTTGATGTTGATTAACATAAGTTCTTTGTATATTTTGGATAATAACCCTTCATGGATATATCATTTGCAAAAATGTGCTTGCAGACAATAGGTTATCTTCTAGTTTTACTGATGTTTCCTTTGCTTTACAGAATTTTTAGTTTGATGTAAGTGTATTTGCTTATTTTTGCTCTAGTTTTACTTGCCTGAGGAGATATATCTATAGATACATTGCTAAGACCTATGTGAAAAAGTGCACTGCTTATGTTTTCTTATAGGAGTATTATGGTTTCTGGTGTTACATTCAAGTATTTATTCTATTTTGAATTAATTTATTTGTGTGTATGGTGTGATGCAGCCTTCCAGTTTCAGTTTTTGCATACAAATACCCACTTTATTGAAGAGACTATCCTTATTTCATTGTATGTTCTTTATTTCCTTGTCTTAAATAAATTGTCCATATACTAGGGGGATCTTAATTTTCATCCATTTATCTATATGTCTTCTGTAAATGCCCACCCATTGTTGTGATTTCTATGGTTTTGTAATGTTATTTGATATCAGGGAGTATTTCCTCCAACTTTTTTTTTTTTTAATCTCAGGATTGTTTTAGATATTTTGGCTCTTCTGCCATTGTTTTCTTTGAAAAATGTGTCTGGCGTTTTGATAGAGGTTGCATTGTACTCTTGCCTGGAAAATCCCATGGATGGAGGAGCCTGGTAGGCTGAAGTCCATGGGGTCGCTAAGGGTCGGACACGACTGAGCGACTTCACTTTCACTTTTCACTTTCACACATTGGAGAAGGAAATGGCAACCCACTCCAGTGTTCTTGCCTGGAGAATCCCAGGGACGGGGGACCCTGGTGGGTTTCCGTCTATGGGGTCACACAGAGTCGGACACGATTGAAGTGACTTAGCAGCAGCAGCAGCAGCATTGAATCTATAGTTAGCTTAGCTAATATAGACATTTTAACAATGTTAATTCTTCCAACCCATGAGTAAGAAATATCATTACATTTATCTGTGTCTTTTCTAATCTCTCTCAGCAGTGTCTGCTAGCTTTCAGATCTTTCACCTCCTTGCTTCCATTTATGCCTGTTTTATCCTTATTTTTGTAATTGTAAATGGAGTTATTTTCTTAGTTTTCTTTCTGTCAGTTTATTGAATAACAGATTTTTGTGTGTTGACTTTATATACTTCAACTTTTTTCATTTGCATATTTTTCTAGGTTTTTTTGTAGAATATTTAGTGTTTTATGTATAAAATCAAGTCACAAGTAGTGACAGTTTTACTTCTTCCTTCTAATATGAGATTTTTATTTATTTTTCTTGCCTAATTGATCTAAGACTCCCAATATTATGTTGAATTAATGAGACAATAGTGGATATCCATGTCTTGCTTCTGATCTTATAGGGATAACTTTTAGTTTTTTCAGCAGTGAGTATGATGTTAGCTGTGGATTTGTCATATATGGCCTTTATTATGCTGAGGTATCTTCTTTTTCCCTGGGTTGGAAAGATCTCCTGGAGAAGGAAATTGCTACCCACTCCAATATTCTTGCCTGGAGAATTCTATGGACAGAGGAACTTGATGGGCTACAGTCCATGAGCCCATCAGGAAAGCTCACAAGAGCCAGATATGACTCTGATCACAAACAGTCAGACATGACTGAGCAACTAACACTTTCACTTTCATGTCCCTTTTACTTTCATGTCCCTTTTATACCCACTTTATTGGGAGTTTTGATCACAAATGGGTGTTAAATATTGTCAAATTCTTTTCCTACATCTAAGGAGATAATCACATGGTTTCATTCCTGTGGTGTATCACATTGGTTGATTTTTGAATATTAAACCATCCTTGCATCCAGGAAGTAAATCCCACTTGGTCATGGTATGGGATCCTTTTAATGTATTGCTATGTTTTATTTGTTAACATTTTATTGAGTATTTTTTTCAGCTATGTTCATTAGAGCTATTGACTTGTAATTTTGAGTGTGTGTGATATCTTTGGTTTTGGTATCAGTGTGATGTTGACATCATAGACTTTCAGAAATGTTAGGTGCATAGATATTAATCACTGCTGTGTCTTCTTGAAGAATGAGCTAATTTATCATTACATACTGTTAATCTTGTTAATAAGCCTCTTGTCACCATTCTTGGCTTATGTGAGCATGCCTACTGCAAGTTTCTTTTGCCTGCCATTTTCTTGGAATGTCATGTTCCATCCCTTCTTTCCAAGATGATGAGTCTTCAGATTTGATTTGAGTTTTCTGAAGGCAGTATATTTTTGGATCTTGTTTTTAATACATCCACTCTGTGTCATCTGGATGCTATCCTCAATCCACTTATATTTAGGGCAACTACTGATACATGAAGACTTAGAATTGCCTTTCTATCTTGTGTTTTCTAGTTGCTCTACATCTTCATGATTAAAAAATGTATGACATGCTATCAGCAGAAAAGGAACTATTTTATCTGCATGTTATACACACTTAATTTCTTGGGCTTCCCTGGTGGCTCAGAAGTTAAAGAATCTGCCTGCAATGTTGATTGCATTCTTTTTCCTTGTGTTTCTGTCTGCATTTTTGATTTGATGGTTTACTATGATGTTTTTCTCACTTCCTTTTTTGTTTGTTTGTTTCATATCTCTACTCTAGATTTAGGTTTTATAGTTACCATGAAGCTTGTATGTGTGTGTTTAGTTGCTCAGTCATGTCTGACTCTGTGACCCCATGCACTGTAGCCTGCTGGGCTCCTCTGTCCATGGGATTATCCAGGAAAGAATACTGGAGTGGGTTGCATGCCCTCCCCCAGGGGATCTTCCCAACCCAGTGACTGAAGCCAGGTCTCCCACATTATAGGTGGATTCTTCACTGTCTGGGACACTAGGGGAGCCCAAGAAATGAAGTTTGTATAACAGAGGTAATATAGTCCCTTTTCTGCTGATGGCATGCTATCCTTTATTATCTATTCAAGATTTATCTTTTTTTCTCTCACCCTTTGTTTTCTTGATCACAATTTTTTTTTTTTTTTACATTTTGAGTGTGTTATCAAATTGATGTAGCTATAGTTATTTTTTCTGTTTCCCTTCTTAATGTTTATGCTATAATTAACTGCTTAAAAACCTATTCTGACAGAGTTGCAATCATGTTATTTTATTTATTACCTTACTCAAAATTTTGTATAACTTTGAGAAATCCTCCTGGGCTGTACAATTTACGCTGAGGAATCTGCTTATAGTCAAATAGGGTTCCTTTGTTTGTTTTCTCTCAATAACTTTAAAATTTTTTCTTTGTTATTGATTTTTGACAGTTTTAATATTTTGTGTCTTGGAGAAGGTCTATTTGCATTGGAGTGATTAGGTATTCTCTTAGCTTCATGAACTTACACTTCCAGTTCCTTCTTCAGATTTGGGATATTCTCAGTTGTTATTTATTTAAATAAACACTTTGCCCCCTTTTCTTTCTGGAATACCCATTATCTTATTGCTGTCCTTCCAAAAAGGATCAGATAGATCTTGCAAAATTTCTACATTTTAAAAATATCTTATATCTCTTTCATTTTCTACTTGTATTCTTTCTAGATTTCTACCTTTGAGCTTTCACTAATTCTCTCTTCCATATGCTCTGCTCTATTTCCAATGTTTTCTAATGCATTATTCATCTTATCTGTTGTTTTCTTCAGCTCTAGAATTTCTGTTTGTTTCTTTTTTTAGTTTTAATATTTTTTATACAGTTCCTTCTTTTCCTTAATTTTCTTTCTGAGCTCATTGAACTACTATTTGAGCTTTCCTGGGCCTCTTTACATTTCTTTATGACAGTTTTTCTGACTTTTCTGAAATTGGATCAGAGCTTACCATGACTTTAATTTTGGAAAAATTATCATTTCCTTTTTGTGATACTGGTCTTCTATGGTAGCTCAACTACCTGTAATGCAGGAGACCCTGGTTTGTTTCCTGGGTCAGAAAGATCTGCTGGAGAAGGGATAAACTACCCACTCCTGTATTTTTGAGCTTTACTGGTGGTTCACATGGTAAAGAATCTGGTTGCAATGTGGGAACTGGGTTTGATCCTTGGGTTGGGGAGATACCCCTCAAGAAGGGAATGGCTAGCCACTCCAGAGTTTGGGCTTGGAGAATTCCATGGACAGATATTTCATGATCTGTTCTGCTCGTCAATTTGTGTTTGTGACAATTTGCCACTTCATCTAACAACTCAACAGGTTAGGGATTAGGTTCATTTTTGCTTGATTTTTGATATATGGTGCCATCACAAATTTTTTGGTTTCTCTTATCTAAACTGCCTCTGGTTATATTTCCCATCCTCCACTACCTCTCTAAGAGTTACGAGTCCATGCCCTCATTATCACTTCTTGTTGCTCACAGTAATCAGTGGCTTGCTGCTTTCAATGTTGCAAGTGTTGTTGCCAGAGGCATTTTGAGGGATGGAGTCTTCTGTCACATCTCTAAGATTCTCTGGGTTGCAGGCTTCATTGCCATTGTAGTAGCCCATGGGAAGCTCTGCTGTATCCTTTGTTGTAAGTTTCCTGGTCTCTACTATCGTGCCTTCTTTTCTGCAGTAGCTGGGAAACTAAAGTTGTGTTGGCTATATTTATGGTATTATTGAGTTTTCTGGGACTACAGGCTCAGCTGCCATGGCTAAGGGCCTGTATTGCAGGCACTGAATCTGGTGTACCCTTGGTTTTGCCTCCTCTGTGTTCCAGTTCACTCACCTTTATTTATTTATTTATTTTTGTTTTGATTCCATTAAACTCTTTATTTTGCATTGGGGTATACCAATTAACAATATTGTGATAGCTTCAGGTAGACAGCAAAGGGACTCAGCCATGTACATACATATATCGGTCCTCTCTCAAATTCCCTCAAACTTCCTCCCATTCAGATTTCCACATAACATTAAGCAGAGTTTCCTGTGCTATACAGTAGGTCTTAGTTGGCTATCCATTTGAAGATATAACAGTGTCACTTTTAAATGTAAAGATGTGTGGACTTCTCTGGCACATAAGTCTGAAAGACTTCTTTTCTTGGGCTGCAAGATCACTGAAGATGGTGACTGCAGCTATGAAATTAAAAGACACTTGCTCCTTGGAAGAAAAGTTTTGACCAAACTAGACAGCATATTAAAAAGCAATGACATTACTTTGCCAACAAAGGTCCGTCTAGTCAAAGCTATGGTTTTTATAGCAATTATGTATGGATGTGAGAGTTGTACTATAATGAAAGCTGACCACTGAATAATTTATGCTTTTGAACTGTGATGTTGGAGAAGACCCTTGAGAGTCCCTTGGACTGCAAGGATATCCAGTCAGTAAATCCTAAATTAAATCAGTCCTGAATATTCACTGGGAGTCCTGATGCTGAAGCTGAAGTTCCAATACTTTGGCCACCTGATGGGAAGAACTGACTGATTAGAAAAGACCCTGATACTGGGAAAGATTGAAGGTGTGAGGAAAAGGGAACAACAGGGGTTGAGATGTTTGGATGGCATCAATGACATGACGAACACGAGTTTGAGCAAGATCTGGGAGTTGGTGATGGAGTGGAAGGCCTGATGTGCTGCAGTCCATGGGGTTTCAGATAGTGGACACGACTGAGTGACTGAACTGTCTAACTGTCATCTGATGTGAGACCTCTGTTGACACAGATGGTTAATGGTCACTGGGGGAGTAGAAAACATGGTTTCCTTCAGTGAAGTGCTTTTCCCTTGGAAGTCAGATTCTAGCTTTAGTTTTAGCCCATTTAAATATCCTGTACATCTTTCAGTAGTGCTAAGTGAAGTTGTCAATACTTCTGGATCACCATCTGCCTTATTTTACCCATATGTAAGTTAGCCTCAGTAAACTTTTTTTTTTTTTTTTTACTTTATAGAGCAACCTGCCACTTTTTTCTTGGCAAAAAAGCCTGCTTCTTTTTTTTCTCAATATCAAGCTTCCTTCTCTGTTTCGAGGATATTATTCAATATATCAGCCTCCAGAATAAAAAATACAATTACAGAAGAAAAGTCAGTTAAAATATAAATCTGGGAGGGTGGTGAAGATAATACTAAAATAGATATGGAGTTATAATAAAAGTAGTTAGTAATTGATAATCAAAAAAGTAAATAACTGAAAATATGAAGGGGAAGAATATCTGTAATTTTGTGTGAACAAAGTGGACCAGAATATGAATATTATAGAGGTAAAAGGAAATTACAAAACAAAGTGGTTGTAGATATTTTAAGACAGAGGAAAAAAAATTAAAAAGAGCTTTAGGATATTATTTCAGTAAACTGTTGGGTTATAAAAGGGAATAAAGAGTCAGGATGGAAATTAAAATAGGATACAGAGTTTGTACTAGAAATGCACTTAATAATATCTATGTGATGCAGCTAGAATTAAGAATACACATATATATACCTGATTGCTATTCAATATTTACCTGAACCCAGAGTATCTAACAAATTTAAAGAAAATGCAATTAGCACTGTCTTCTCATTTTTCTTTCACATCCAACTGCAATTCCTAATCTTCAGTAAAATCTAAAATCTTAAAATAAAAAATACACTGACACATGGAATTAATGAAACTAAATTTCAAGAAATTCTCTCTTTAAATAAAAATAAAATAAAATAAAAATCACTATGATATTTATCTGAAAAAAAAAAGTTTCTGACAAAGCAGGATCTAGTTAAGAAATGAAAAAACAATAAACATGTCATTGTCAAAGAGGATCTTAATTTAGTAAGGGAAATCTCTCTCTTAAAATATATTATTTTATTCCTAATTTTAATGTTGTAAAAATTTTGTTCATACCATTCACAGATAAATGTAGTCATGTAGATTATCACTTATCTGAAATCTAACTTTGGAGAGAAGAATCTCTCAGGCTTTACTAATTTTACTTTTACTAATATATTTTAATATCTATCAAAAGGAAAAAAAGAAATAAGAAAACAAATTTCACCACACTGTTTGTCAAATATTAAAAATAATTCGCTTCACCAAAAATAGCTGATTTTATAAAAGAGTGCTTGTTATATAAACAATCATATTTACTGAATTTAGAATGCAGAATGTATCAATATAAGAAAATTAAAAGGTTAATAGGCTGCTGAGCAAGAAAATATTCAGTTTAGAGTTAACTGCAGAGACTGACTTTAAAAGACAAAGCATGTTAATTATTTTCACTAAGAACATAGGCATTATTTCATATTTCAGATATAAACAATTTACATGTAGATTGCTGATTCTCAATGTAAAGATTATATTTTTACATATTAAGAGAATATATAGACTTTAATCACAAAAATTAACAGTAAGGTTAACGTCTATGTTTTTAAAGTGAATGAAAAAGACTTTAATATTTGGAAAATGAATATTTATATTGAAAGGGAATACATTATTTTCCTTATTTCCAATAGCCAATGACTTCAATTTTATACACTATTAAATGTAATAATTATATTTTCAGTGATTATAAATTGCAAATTAATCACTTTAAATTTTTTTATTTTGATTTTGCATATTTAGAATGCATGCAGTCTATATGCAATTATTTAGAGAAATTGGAATTTTATGTCAAATAGAAAGTGAAATATAACTTGAGAGGCATTAAATTAACTTTTAAAAGACTTAGGAATAAGTAAAGAAAACAAAACAAGCCACATCTGTATTATTTTTAATAATATTTGATCATCCACTCAGTTTTTAAATTATCATGAATAACTCAGGAGTGGGTTTCCCTGGTGGCTCAGTGATAAAGATTCTGCCTCCCTTTTCAGAAGACGTGGATTTGATCCCTGGATCAGGAAGAGCCCCTGGAGAAGGAAATGACAGTCCACTCCAGTATTCTTGTCTCAAAATCTCATGGTCACAGGAGGCTGACAGGCTACAGTCCAGGGGGTCGCAACAGAGTCAGACCTGACTTAGCGACTAAACAGAAAAAACAACTCAAAAGAGGAGTGTAGCAGCATAACACTGAACAACAGATTAAATTCAATTTGGTTTATTCTTATAGTCTCATGGTTATGATCAATAGCTCAGGTTTTTAAGTTGATGGAACCTTTTGCTGAAACTAAAATAAACTCATATGTTTAAAAGAAACAAGTCTGAAGCATAGAATCTCTTAGTGTCAAGTTTATAACTTTAATAATACATTTAGCACTATCTTCTGGTTCACTACTCTAATGCAAATGATACCTTAAAAGATAAAAATATGTCTGGAAGAAAGGTTGAAGTTCAAAGTTCATAAAATAATTTTATGGTACAGAGAATCCTTGCTAAAAATATAAAGCTTCTAATGCTTGGAGCACTTTGAGGTAGCATCACACCAGTCATCAGTCTCTAGTACTTAATTAATCTCAGGGTATAGGAGAAAAAACTCTTGCTGGAACTTCTCTGAGAGAAAACTTTCATTCAGTTCATGAGTGGATCTGCACTTGCAACTTGACTTCACTGTGGTTAAATGAATGCCTTTTCATATCTCTCTCCATCCCGTCATGAGACCAGCGATATTTCAGAATGGAACCTGAAGAGAGACCATAAGAGGCCTGCACAGGTCAGTGGAAGCAACAGTGACTACCCTTTGAGATGCTCTCAGTGTTTACATGAGAATAGTCAGTTGACCACCAGGAGTAATCAGACTGTGAACAGAGAATCTCTCCACTAAAGACACGTCAGTTAACATGCAGCTCTGATTTGCATGAATCTGGGCCTGTCTGACTCTAGGTAGGAAGTATTTCAATTCACATCCCTTGATACATGGGCACCTGGCCAATGACATAGAGCCAGCTGTCATAGCTCAACTCAGCCTCTGTAGATTCCCTCATAAAAGTGTAAATTTGAACCACATAAAACTGCTATTTTGCATATCAAAAAGAGCAAAAAATCAGCAATTTTTAAAGTAAATTAATAATATAATAAAAGCAACCCATGCTTCTTTCAGGTGTCATTCAAGTCAAATGGCATCATTATAATTTCAACTCCGTGATTCAAGGCCTGTGCTACTAGAATTTTTATGCTAATATTTTGTATAGTAAAGAGCTTTATAACTAAATCAATCACCAATTTTACAAAGTTAATTAAAAATAAGAAAGCAATTAAAATATGAATAAGCAGATAAATATTACAGTAAATCAAAATTTAATTTATTAAAATTTTATAATATTCACAAGGTAAGTTTAAAAAAGAATTGATCTTTTTATAGATCTTTATTCGTTATTTGAAATCTAGATACTGAGAAGCAGCAAATAAATGCTAAATATAATTTCAAAATAAAGTTAATGAATATATTTCAGGGGTGAACTTTATATTAGACTAAATTTAAATCAAATAATTTCTGGAGCAGCGATTAATATAAAGTAGTAGCTCAAGAAGTAAGTAGATTGATACTTGAAAAATCTCAATCTTTTGTGACAGATTGAAAAAAAATAATGGTTGTTAAAATGTTATCACAGTAAATTTAAAGCTACTGAGTAATAACTTTTGGGGCTTTAAAGTAAGGAGATACAAACTTGAAGAAAAGTGTCTATACTGATAGTCATAAAATATTAGAAGGCACAATAAATAGTAATCTACTAATGTAAAATTTTCAAAGTGTTTTCTGTTGAGACAAGCTTTTAATGATGAACAGCATACATATAGGATATTGATATTTTTAAAATTCTGATGTGCACACATTAGTCTTTCAGTTCAACCAGTTCAGTTCAGTTTAGTCGCTCAGTCGTGTCCGACTCTCCGCTACCCCATGAATCACAGCACGCCAGGCCTCCCTGTCCATCACCAACTCCCGGAGTTCACTCAAACTCATGTCCACAGAGTCGGTGATGCCATCCAGCCTTCTCATTCTCTGTCGTCCCCTTCTCCTCCCGCCCCCAACCTTTCCCAGCATCAGAGTCTTTTCCAGTGAGTCAACTCGTCTCATGAGGTGGCCAAACTATTTCAGTTTCAGCTTCAGCATCAGTCCTTCCAATGAACACCTAGGATTGATCTCCTTTAGAATGGACTGGTTGGATCTCCTTGCAGTCCAAGGGACTCTCAAGAGTCTTCATGCAGCACCACAGTTCAAAAGCATCAATTCTTCGACGATTAGCCTTCTTCACAGTCCAACTCTCACATCCATACATGACCACGGGAAAAAACATAGCCTTGACCAGACATACCTTGGTTGGCAAAGTAATGTCTCTGCTTTTTAATATATTATCAAGGTTGGTCATAACTTTCATTCCAAGGAGTAAGCGTCTTTTAATTTCATGGCTGCAATCAGCATCTGCAGTGATTTTGGAGCACCCAAAAATAAAGTCTGACACTGTTTCCACTGTTTTTCCATCTATTTCCCATGAAGTGATGGGACCAGATGCCATGATCTTCGTTTTCTGAATGTTGAGCTTCAAGCCAACCTTTTCACTCTCCTCTTTCACTTTCATCAAGAGGCCTTTGAGTTCCTCTTCACTTTCTGCCATAACGGTAGTGTCATCTGCATATCTGAGGTTATTGCTATTTCTCCAAGCAATCTTGATACCAGCTTGTGCTTCTTCCAGCCCAGCGTTCCTCATGATGTACTCTGCATATAAGTTAAATAAGCAAGGTGACAATAGACAGCCTTGACGCACTCCTTTTCCTATTTGGAACCAGTCTGTTGTTCCATGTCCAGTTCTGACTGTTGCTTCCTGACCTGTCTACAGGTTTCTCAAGAGGCAGGTCAGGTGGTCTGGTATTCCCATCTCTTTCAGAATGTTCCATAGTTTATTGTGATCCACACAGTCAAAGGCTTTGGCATAGTCAATGAAGCAGAAATAGATGCTCTTCTGGAAATCTCTTGCTTTCTCCATGATCCAGCGGATGTTGGCAATTTGATCTCTGGTGCCTCTGCCTTTTCTAAAACCTGCTGGAACATCTGGGAGTTCACGGTTCACATATTGCTGAAGCCTGGCTTGGAGAATTTTGTGCTTGACTTTACTAGCGTGTGAGATGAGTGCAATTGTGTGGCAGTTTGAGCATTCTTTGGCATTGCCTTTCTTTGGGATTGGAATGAAGACTGACCTTTTCCAGTCCTGTGGCCACTGCTGAGTTTTCCAAATTTGCTGGCATATTGAGTGCAGCACTTTCACAGCATCATCTTTCAAGATTTGAAAAAGCTCAACTGGAATCCCATCAACCAGTTAGAAAGTACATTAAATGAGCTATATATGAAAAAAAAAAAAAAAGGAATACTGATTTTGGTTTTCTTTTGTTACATGAAGGCAAAAAAGGGCAAATAAGAAACAGTTTTCAAATTCATCTTTTCACCCATCTTTACTATCTTTTGTCTGAATTTTTAATTGACTTTGCCAGTAAATGATCCAATTGTTTTAAAAATTTTACTTTTAACAAGATACAACCAACTTTCTCAATGTATTTCTTCTCGTTGGTGTTTTGATGTCAATGTTTGTGTGAGGTTTTTTTGTTGTTGTTGTTGTTGTTTGTTTGTTTTTTTTTAATAATTCTGAGGAAAGTAAGGCTTACCCTTTGTTAATATCACTGTCTCTGTGACCTGCTCCAGTTTGGCAGATGCCGAGTCAAAGAGGTAGTGAGCATTATGTAAGGTCCACTGCCTGACAAGACACTGAAAGGCAAATGAAACAAAGGCTTAGGACATTTCTGAAAGAGGCTGTCTTCAGACTAAGTGGCAAAAAAGTCACAGATGATCATGTAGACTATGGATGATCTAGCCACAAAATGTGTGTGAGGGAAAGCAAGATGATGTATACAACAGAAGATGATAAGCAGAGACCTTAAAGTGGCAAATGAATCATCACTGCAAAAGATAAATGATTGAGAAGTTTAAACAAGCTTTAACTTTTCAGTTCAGGCTGCTTGGATTCAGTGCAGTTCTGTGCAGGTTAATTGTTTAATTCCAAGTATATTTTGATAGTCTAGAAATTGTATTAGCACATCAGGTCTGCTATTTTGGGGCTAGAAAGTACACTTGAGTCCTCATAGCAGTCAAACTATATCATTCTATCGATGTTAATTAATTTTCAAAAAACTAGATATCTTCTTGGAGAGGGAAATGGCAACCCACTCCAGTGTTCTTGCCTGGAGAATCCCAGGGACGGGGAAGCCTGGTGGGCTTCCGTCTATGGGATTACACAGAGTCAGACACGACTGAATTGACTTAGCAGCAGCAGCAACAGCAGATGTCATCTTTATTATTTTTAATGCCTTCCTAATTGATACCCAATGTCCAAGGTAAGAGAAACCCAAGTAAGGTGGTAGGCACTGAGAGAGGGCATCAGAGGGCAGACAGACTGAAGCCACAATCACAGACAACTAGCCAATCTGATCACATGGACCATAGCCTTGTCTGACTCAATGAAACTAAGCCATGCTGTGCGGTGCCACCCAAGATGGACAGGTCATGGTGAAGACGTCTGACAGAATGTGGTCCACTGGAGAAGGGAATGGCAAACCACTTCAGTATAATTGCCTTGAGAACCCCATGAACAGTAGGACAAAGCAAAAAGATAGGACACTGAAAGATGAACTCTCCAGGTCAGTAGGTACCTAATATGCTACTGGAGATTAGTGGAGAAATAACTCCAGAAAGAATGAAGGAATGGACAAAAGCAAAACCAACATCCAGTTGTGGACGGGACTTGTGATAGAAGCAGGGTTTGATACTGTTAAAAGCAGTATTGCATTGGAACCTGGAATGTTAGGTCCATGAATCAAGGCAAATAGGAAGAGGTCAAACATGAGATGGCAAGAGTGAACATCGACATTCTAGGAATCAACGAACTAAAATGGACTGGAATGGGTGAATTTAACTCAGATGACCATTATTTATACTACTGTGGGCAGGAATCCCTTAGAAGAAATGGAGTAGCCATCATGGTCAACAAACGCAATACTTGGGTGCAATCTCAAAAGCGAGAGAATGATCTCTGTTAATTTCCAAGGCAAACCATTCAATACAACAGTAATCCAAGTCTATGTCCTGACCAGTAACACTGAAGAAACTAGTTAAACGGTTCTATGAAGACCTACAAGACCTTTCAGGACTAACACCCAAAAAAAGTTGTCCTTTTCATTAAAGAGGACTGGAATGCAAAAGTAGGAATCAAGAAAAACTTAGAGTAACAGGCAAATTTGGCTTTGTAGTACAGAATGAAGCAGGGCAAAAGCTAATAGAGTTCTGCCAAAAGAACGTACTGATCATAGCAAACACCCTCTTCCAACAACGCAAGAGAAGACTCTGCACATGGATATCACCAGATGGTCAACACCGAAATCAGATTGATTATACTCTTTGCAGCCAAAGATGGAGAAGCTCTATACAGTCAGCAAAAACAAGACAGGGAGCTGACTGTGGCTCAGATCATGAACTCCTTATTGCCAAATTCAGACTGAAATTAAAGAAAGTGGGGGAAACCACTAGGCCATTCAAATATGACCTAAATCAAATTCCTTATGACTATACAGTGGAAGTGAGAAATATACTTGAGGGATTAGATCTGATAGGCAGAGTGCCTGATGAACTATGGACAGAGGTTCGTGACATTGTACAGGAGACAAGAATCAAGACCATCCCCATGGAAAAGAAATGCAACAAAGAAAAATGACTTTCTGAGGAGACCTTACAAATAGCTGTGAGAAGAAGATAAGAGAATAGCAAAGGAGAAAAGGAACGATATACCCATTTGAATGCAGAGATTCAAAGATTAGCAAGGAGAGATAATAAATCCTTCCTCACTGATCAATGCAAAAAAAAAGAAAAAAGGAAAACTATAGAATGGGAAAGGCTAGAGATCCCTTCAAGAAAATTGGAGATACCAAGAGAATATTTCATGCAAAGAAATATTTCATGGGCTCAATAAAGGACAGAAATGGTATGGACCTAACAGAAGCAGAAGATATTAAGTAGAGGTGGCAAAAATACACAGAAGAACTGTACAAAAAAGATCTTCAGGACCAAGATAATCACAATGTTGTGATCACTCACTTAGAGCCAGACATCCTGGAATGTGAAGTCAAGTGGACCTTAGGAAGCATCACTACGAACAAAGCTAGTAGAGGTGATGGAATTCCAGTTGAGCTATTTCAAATCCTGAAAGATGATGCTGTGAAAATGTTACAGTCAATATGTCAGCAAATTTGGAAAACTCAGCAGTGATCACAGGACTGGAAAAGGTCAGCTTTCATTCCAATCCCAAAGAAGGCAATGGCAAAGAGTGCTCAAACTACTGCACAATTGCACTCATCTCACACACAAGTAAAGTCATGCTCAAAATTCTCCAAGCCAGGCTTCAGCAATACGTGAACCATGAACTTCCAGATATTTAAGCTGGTTTTAGAAAAGGCAGAGCAACCAGAGATCAAATTTTCAACATCCGCTGGATAACCGAGAAAGCAGGAGAGTTCTGGAGAAACAACTATTTCTACTTTATTGACTATGCCAAAACTTTGACTGTGTGGATCACAATAAACTGTGGAAAATTCTGAAGGAGATGGGAACACCAGACCACCTAACCTGGCTCTTGAGAAACCTATATGCAGGTCAGGAAGCAAGAGTTAGAACTGGACATGGAACAACAGACTGGTTCTAAATAGGAAAATGAGTATGTCAAGGCTGTATATTGTCACCCTGCTTATTTAACTTATATACAAAGTACATCTTGAGAAACGCTGGCCTGGAATTAGCACAAGCTGAAATCAAGATTGCTGGAAGAACTATCAATAATCTCAGATATGCATATGACACACCTTTATGGCAGAAAGTGCAGAGGAACTAAAAAGCTTCTTGATGAAAGTGAAAGAGAAGAGTGAAAAAGTTGGCTTAAAGATCAACATTTGGAAAGTAAGATCATAGCATCCAGTCCCATCACTTCATGGAAAATAGATGGGGAAACAGTGGAAACAGTGGCTGATTTTATTTTGGGGGGGGATCCAAAATCACTGTAGATGGTGATTGCAGCCATGAAGTTAAAAGACGCTTACTCCTTGGAAGAAAAGTTATGATCAACCTAGACAGCATATTAAAAAGCAGAGACATTACTTTGTCAGTCAAGGTCCATTTAGTCAAGGCTATGGTTTTTTCGATGGTCATGTATGGATGTGAGATTTGGACTATAAAGAAAGCTGAGCATTGAAGAATTGATGTTTTTGAACCGTGGTGTTGGAGAAGACTCTTGAGAGTACCTTGCACTCCAAGGAGCTCCAACCAGTCCATCCTAAAGAGATCAGTCCTGAATGTTCATTCGAAGGACTGATGTTGAATCTGAAACTCCAATACTTTGGAGAAGAGCTGACTCATTTGAAAAGGCCCTGATGCTGGGAAAGATTGAGGGCAAGAGAAGGGGATGACAGAGGATGAGATGGTTGGACGGGATCACTGATTCATTGGACATGGCTTTGGGTGGACTCCGGGAGTTGGTGATGAACAGGGAGGCCTGGTGTGCTGTGGTTCATGGGATCGCAAAGAGTCAGACACGACTGAGTGACTGAACTGAAGTGAATTGAATTGCTAACACTAATATATCATACCCTGAAGGTACAAGTTACTTCAAATAATCGACTATATGAAGCTCAGGTTTTCTGAATAAAGCCACTCATCTGCTGTAATTGAACTGATTGATGATAATTTTAAAGAAATAATACAAAGAGTTTATTGCTTCTATTTCTCTATTAGACAGATTTCAATTAAGACCCCACTATTTTTAAACAAGAGAAAGAAGAGTGATTTAAAATTTTAAAGGCTGGAAAAAGCAATGTAGCTGTTATGATTATTTCTGTACAAATAACATGGGTGTCAATATTTATAAATTAAAGACACAAAAATTTCAAAGAGAAATTGAAACCAATCCATTAACCCCTCTCAAATATCAGTCAACATTATCAAGAAAATAGAAGCAACAAATGGCATGCTATAAATGTTAAATATATATTTGTACCATACACATCAGTTACTTAGTGATGATACATACATAAATCATCACTATGTCACACTAGCATTTATTGCAAATATCTCCAGATATCTACAGAACCACTTAAAAACATATCACATATTAAGTCATAAAAAGCCAGGATATTCTAAAAGTAAGTATTATAAAGCAACATCCTTTAGAATAAAAAGCTACCAATAAAATAAATCTTGTCAACTATTAACAAGAAATAAAACATGTTAAAAAATGTTTTGGCAATTAAGCAGAACATTTTTTAAAATTTCAAAGAAAATATTATAGAATATTTGATAAGAAAATTAAATGAATAAACTATATGTAATTATATTTTGACATGTAGATATGGTCATAGAAATACCCAAGTGCAAATATTTGTAAACATTTACATTAGTAAACATAAAATTATTGAGTAAAGCCTATAAACCAAAAAATTATAAAAAAAGAAACTATGAACAGAGTACAATAATAACATAAATTTTTGCAAAACTTTTAAAAAGTGGAGCCAAAAATATGCTGAAATTTTGGTTTATTGAATAAAGGATAAAAGAAAAATTGCTATGTATTTCACTTATGTGTCTACAAAAAAACTTAAAAATTTAAATTTTAATTTTTTAATTTATTTTTCTTTGTAGATTTATTTATTTAATTATTTTTAAAGTAATTAATTTATTTTTTATTGGAGGCAAATTATTTTACAATATTATATTGGTTGGTTTTGCCATATATTGACATGAATTCGCCCCGGGTATACATAAGTTCCCCCTCCTGAACCCCCCTCCCACCTCCCTCCTCCCTTTATGCTCCCTCTGGGTCATCCCCGCATGCCAGCCCCGAGCATCCTATAACATGCATCGACCCTGAACTAGTTATTCGTTTCACATATGACAACATATGTGTTTCAATGCCATTCTCTCAAATCAACCCACCCTCACCCTCTCCCACAGAGACCCAAAGACTGCTCTATACATCTGTGTCTCTTTTGCTGTCTCGTATACAGGGTTATCATTTGCATCTTTCTAAATTCCATGTATATGCGTTAGTATACTGTATTGGTGTTTTTCTTTCTGGCTTACTTCACTCTGTATAATAGGCTCCAGTTTCATCCACCTCATTAGAACTGATTCAAATGTATTCTTTTTAATGGCTGAATAATACTCCATTGTGTATAAGTACCACAGGTTTCTTATCCATTTGCCTGCAGATGGACATCTAGGTTGCTTCCATGTCCTGGCTATTATAATCAGTGCTGCAATGAACATTGGAGTACATGTGTCTCTTTCAATTCTGGTTTCCTCTGTGTGTATGCCCAGGAGTGCGATTGCTGGATCATATGGCAGTTCTACTTCCAGTTTTTTGAGGAATCTCCACACTGTTCTCCATAGTGGCTGTACTAGTTTGCATTCCCACCAACAGTGTAAGAGGCTTCCTTTCTCTCCACATCCTCTCCAGCATTTATTGCATGTGGACTTTTGGATAGCAGCCATTCTGACTGGTGTGAAATGGTATCTCATTGTGGTTTTGATTTGCATCTCTCTGATCATGAGGGATGTTGAGCATTTTTTCATGTGTTTCTTAGCCATCTTTATGTCTTCTTTGGAGAAATGTCTGTTTAGTTCTTTGGCCCATTTTTTGATTGGGTCATTTATTTTTCTGGAATTGAGCTGCAGGAGCTGCTTGTATAATTTGGAGATGAATCCTTTATCAGTTGCTTCATTTGCTATTATTTTCTCCCATTCTGAAGGCTGTCTTTTCACCTTACTTATAGTTTCCTTTGCTGTGCAGAAGCTTTTGATTTTAATTAGGTCCGATTTGTTTATTTTTGCTTTTATTTCCAAAATTCTGGGAGGTGGGTCATGGGGATCCTGCTGTGATTTATGCCGGAGAGTGTTTTGCCTATGTTCTCCTCTAGGAGTTTTATAGTTTCTGGTCTTACATTTAGCTCTCTAATCCATTTTGAGTTTATTTTGGTGTATGGTGTTAGGAAGTGTTCTAGTTTCATTCTTTTACAAGTGGCTGACCAGTTTTCCCAGCACCACTTGTTAAAGAGACAGTCTTTTCTCCATTGTATATTCTTGCCTACTTTGTCAAAGATAAGGTGTCCATAGGTGCATGGATTTATCTCTGGGCTTTCTATTTTGTTCCATTGATCTATATTTCTGTCTTTATGCCAGGACCATACTGTCTTGATGACTGTGGCTTTGTAGTAGAGCCTGAAGTCCGGCAGGTTAATTCCCCCAGTTCCATTTTTCTTCCTCAAGATTGCTTTGGCTATTCGAGGTTTTTTGTATTTCCATACAAATTGTGAGATTATTTGTTCTAGTTCTGTGAAAAATATCGTTGGTAGCTTGGTAGGGATTGCATTGAATGTATAAATTACTTTGGGTAGTATACTCATTTTTACAATATTTATTCTTCCAATCCATGAACATAGTAAATTTCTCCATCTATTAGTGTCCTCTTTGATTACTTTCAGTAGTGTTTTATAGTTTTCTATGCACAAGTCTTTTATTTCCTTAGGTAGATATATTCCTAAGTATTTAATTTCTTTTCGTTGCATCAGTGAATGGAAAAGTTTCCTTAATTTCTCTTTCTATTTTCTCATTATTAGTGTATAGGAATGCAAGGGATTTCTGTGTGTTGATTTTATATCCTGCAACTTTGCTGTAATCATTGATTAGCTCTAGTAGTTTTCTGGTAGAGTCTCTAGGTTTTTCTATGTAGAGGATCATGTCATCAGCGAACAGTGAAAGTTTTACTTCTTCTTTTCCAATTTGTATTCCTTTTATGTCTTTTTCTGTTCTAATTGCTGTGGCCAAAACTTCCAGAACTATGTAGAATAGTAGTGGTGAGAGTGGGCACCCTTGTCTTCTTCTTGACTTTAGAGGAAATGTTTTCAGTTTTTCACTATTGAGGATAAGTTTGCTGTGGGTTTGTCATATATATAGCTTTTATTATGTTGAGATATGTCCCTTCTATTCCCACTTTCTGGAGGGTTTTTATCATAAATGGATGTTGAATTTTATCGAAGGCTTTCTCTGCATCTATTGAGATAATCATATGATTTTTATTTTTCAGTTTGTTAATGTGGTGTATTACGTTGATTGATTTGCAGATATTGAAGAATCCTTGCATTCCTGGGATAAAGCCCACTTGGTCATGATGTATGATCTTCTTAATGTGTTGTTGGATTCTGATTGCTAGAATTTTGTTAAGGATTTTTGCATCTATGTTCATCAGTGATATTGGCCTGTAGTTTTCTTTTTTTGTGGGGTCTTTACCAGGTTTTGGGATTAGGGTGATGGTGGCCTCATAGAATGAGTTTGGAAGTTTCCCTTCCTCAGCTATTTTCTGGAAGAGTTTGAGTAGAATAGGTGTTAGCTCTTCTCTAAATTTTTGGTAGAATTCAGCTGTGAAGCCGTCTGGACCTGGGCTTTTGTTTGCTGAGAGATTTTTATTAAAGTTTCAATTTCTGTGCTTGTGATGGTTTTGTTCAGATTTTCTATTTCTTCCTGGTTCAGTTTTTAGAAAGTTGTACTTTTCTAGGAATTTGTCCATTTCTTCCAGGTTATTCATTTTATTGCCATATAATTGCTGATAGTATTCTCTAATAATCCTTTGTATTTCTGTGTTGTCAGTTGTGATCTCTCCATTTTCATTTCTAATTTTATTGATTTGGTTCTTGCCCATTTTTTCTTGATAAGTCTGGCTAGTGGTTTGTCAATTTTATGTACCTTCTCAAAGAATGAGCTTTTGGCTTTGTTGATTTTTACTATGGTCTCTTTTGTTTCTTTTGCATTTATCTCTGCCCTAATTTTTACAATTTCTTTCCTTCTACTGACCCTGGCGTTCTTCATTTCTTCCTTTTCTTGTTGCTTTAGATGTAGAGTTAGGTTATTTAGTTGACTTTTTTCTTGTTTCTTTAGGTGTGCCTGTATTGCTATGTACTTCCCCCTTAGCACTGCTTTTACAGTGTCCCAGAGGTTTTGGGTTGTTGTGTTTTCATTTTCATTCATTTCTATGCATATTTTGATTTCTCTTTTGATTTCTTCTATGAGTTGTTTATTATTCAGCAGCGTGTTGTTCAGCCTCCATATGTTTGCATTTTTAATAGTTTTTCTCCTGTAATTGAGATCTAATCTTACTGCATTGTTGTCAGAAAAGATGCTTGGAATGATTTCAATTTTTTTTAATTTACCAAGGCTAGATTTATGGCCCAGGATGTGATCTATCCTGGAAAATGTTCCGTGTGCGCTTGAGAAAAAGGTGAAAATCATTGTTTTGGGGTGAAATGTCCTATAGATATCTTTTAGGTCTAACTGGACTGTTGTATCATTTAAAGTTTGTGTTTCCTTGTTAATTTTCTGTTTAGTTATCTATCCATAGATGTAAGTGGGGTATTAAAATCTCCCACTATTATTGCATTGTTGTTAATTTTCCCTTTCACACTTGTTAGTAATTTTCTTACATATTGTGGTGCTTCTATGTTGGGTGCATAAATATTTATAATTGTTATATCTTCATCTTGGATTGATCCTTTGATCATTATGTAGTTTCCTTCTTTGTCTCTTTCCACAGCCTTTGTTTTAAAGTCTATTTTTTCTGATATGAGTATTGCTACTCCTGCTTTCTTTTGGTTTCTATTTGCATGGAATATCTTTTTCCAGCCCTTCACTTTCAGTCTGTATGTGCCCCTCGTTTTGAGGTGGGTCTCTTGCAGACAACATATATGGGGGTCTTGTTTTTGTATCCATTCAACCAGCCTTTGTCTTTTGGTTGGAGCATTCAACCCATTTACGTTAATTATTGATAAGTATGATCCCGTAGCCATTTTATTAATTGCTTTGGGTTCAAGTTTATACACCCTTTCTGTGTTACCTGTCTAGAAAAAATCCTTTAGCATTTGTTGGAGAGCTGGTTTGGTAATGCTGAATTCTCTCAGCTTTTGCTTGTCTGTAAAGCTTTTGATTTCTCCTTCATATTTGAATGAGATCCTTGCTGGGTACAGTAGTCTGGGCTGTAAGTTATTTTCTTTCATCACTTTAAGTATGTCTTGCCATTCTCTCCTGGCCTGAAGAGTTTCTGTTGAAAGATCAGCTGTTATCTTTATGGGAATCCCCTTGTGTGTTATTTGCTGTTTTTCCCTTGCTGCTTTTAATATCTGTTCTTTGTGTTTGATCTTTGTTAATTTGATTAATATGTGTCTTGGAGTATTTCGCCTTGGGTTTATCCTGTTGGGGACTCTCTGGGTTTCTTGGACTTGGGTGATTATTTCTTTCCCTATTTTAGGGAAGTTTTCAACTGTTATCTCCTCAAGTATTCTCTCATGGTCTTTCTTTTTGTCTTCTTCTTCTGGGATTCCTATGATTCGAATGTTGGAGCGTTTAACATTGTCCCAGAGGTCTCTAAGATTGTTCTCATTTCTTTTAATTCGTTTTTCTTTTTTCCTCTCTGTTTCATTTATTTCTACAATTCTATCTTCTTGTTTGCTTATCCTTTCTTCTGCCTCTGTTATTCTACTGTTTGTTCCCTCCAGAGTGTTTCTGATCTCATATATTTCATTATTCATTGTATATTGACTCTTTTTTATTTCCTCTAAATCCTTATTAAACTTTTCTTCCATCTTCTCAATCCTTTTCTCCAGGTTATTTGTCTGTAACTCCATTTTGCTTTCAAGATTTTGAATCATTTTCACCACCGAAATTCGAAATTCTTCATCAGGTAGATTCCCTATATCTTCCTCTTTTATTTGTGTTGGTGGGCATTTATCTTGTTCCTTTACTTGCTGGTTATTTCTCTGCCTCTTCATCTTGCCTATATTGCTTTGCTTGGCGTGCCCTTTCCCTCTTCTGGCCGTTTGTGAAGTTCTCTTTATTATGTAGTTTCCTCTCTGTGTGTGGGGTTGGACAGGTGACTTGTCAAGGTTCCCTGGTTATGGAAGCTTGTGTCGGTGTTCTGGTAGGTGGAGCTGGATTTCTTCTCTCTGGAGTGCAATGAAGTGTCCAGTAATGAGTTATGAGATGTCAGAGAGTTTGGAGTGACTTTGGGCAGCCTGTATATTGAAGCTAGTTTCCTGTGTTACTGGAGAATTTGCATGGTATATCTTGCTCTGGAACTTGTTGACCCTTTGGTGGTGCTTGGTTTTAGTGTAGGTATGGATACGTTTGATGAACTCTTATCGATTAATGTTCCCTGGAGTCAGGAGTTCTCTGGTGTTCTCAGGTTTCGGCCTTAAGCCTCTTGCCTCTGGTTTTTGGTCTTATTCTTAGAGTAGCCTCTAGACGTCTCTATCTGTCGTTTCCAAGGTGGTTCCCTCTGTTTTAGCTTCTGTTTGCTGGTCTCTTCAGTGTCTAATTTCCGCCCTGATACTAGGGGGCGGGTGGACACTTTTTAAGGCTCAGTTGTTCAGTCCTGTACTGGGAAGGGGGGAACACTGCAGACAAATATCTCTGGCATCTGTGGGGAGTGCTCACAGCGTCTCGGTCACACTGGGTTTGCCCCTGCTCACAGAGCGTGTGTTGAGCCAGTCTACACTGCACAGGCTCTAGGTTGCTCTGCTGGGAACTGTCCGAGGCTGGCGCCGGGTTGAATGCACTTCCCAGGTCTGAGCGCCTCAAGTTCAGGTTCTCAGGTACTCCACAAAGGCGCGGACTTGGTTGGGCCTGCGTTTTGTGCCTTCCCTGGTCCAAGCAGACAGGTGACCAGGTGTTTGGTGAGCGCAGTCTCTGTGACTTATTGCCTCCCCAGTCCCCACCACTCGGTTTTCTGGGTGTACAACCAGCGTACCCTCTCAGGGGGATTTCAACCGGCCCGAGCCCAAGAAGTCCTGATTAACAACAATCCTGCCTGCAGTTTGTATCAGATGCCTTTCTGGGGCCACGGTTGCCCCCTCCGGCTCTGGCTGACCTCCCTGCCTGTCTCAGCAGGGGATGGGGGATGGGCCAACCACAGTCAGCTCGCTCTGCTCAGTTCTTTATTCTGTGAGTGGGGCTGGCTGAGTCTTAGGTTAGAGCTTTCTGCCTTTTTGTGGGGAAGCTATCCCAGTCTGCTTTGCTCTCCCCAGTTCTCTCAAATTGGTTTCGCGGCATTCAAGCCCAGTCCTCTCTCTAAGCAGTTCAGCCAGCTCCTCCCTGCCCAGGCCCCGCTTGCTAATGGCATATTCAGGCGTCTGTGCTGCTTCTCCGCTGGGAGTTATCATTTGGCGGGTAATCTGTGGGTTTTAAAAAAATCTTAAAAAAAAAAAAAAAAGAGGGTTATGTGGCCCTCTGAGATTCCAAGGCTCGCCACAGATTTGCCAGTAAGAGTGTTTCCTGGTGTTTGGAAACTTCTCTCTTTTTAAAGCCTCCCTTCCCCGGATGGAGCTCCATCCTTACTTCTTTTGTCTCTCTTTTTATCTTTTATGTTTTTTCCTACCTCCTTTCGAAGACAATGGGCTGCTTTTCTGAGTGTCTGACGTCCTCTGCCAGTATTCAGAAGTTGTTTTGTGGACTTTACTCCACGTTCAAATGTTCTTTTGATGAATTTGTAGGGGAGAAAGTGGTCTCGCCGTCCTATTCCTCCGCCATCTTGTTCCTTCCCCCCTAAATTTTTAAAATTACCAAAGGAGTGTCCAAGATAGTGGAGTAGGAAAGCCTTGACTTGGACAGACAGAATTTACAACTATTTACAAAACAGCTCTCAATGAGAATGACCTGAATAGTAGCAGAAAATAACTTCTAAGTATAAAGATTTAGCACTAGACCATGCTCTGATTACAGGTTACAGTCCTGTTCTCCGGGGTCATGCCACCATGGAATTGCAAATTGCCTACTGTAAACATTTCTCATCTACAAGGCTGAAGCATCTCTGAATTTGGCCTCATTAAAATTTGGTGGTCCTCTATCCTTTCGGCTGAATTGGCCCCAATTTGGCTTCCACTGATGCAAAAGACTCTCCACCACGTCATTCTGTGAGTCCTTAAGTTAAAACTCCCATTCTTAGCAGAAAAATATGCAGTGGCATTACATATATATTACTTATAATCCCAGTTTATTAAACTTTGTATTCACAGTCAGTTTTACAGTGTTATATATGGTATCCTTATATAAAAACAATATGCTTTAAAATTACTATGCTGAAATTAATTTAGTACTAAGAGCTTCAATATAAAGCATTAGAAGCCTTAAAATTCTAGGCAGCACTTTATTTTTTTATTTATTTTATTTTTTTTTAACTGGAGGTTAATCACTTTACAATATTGGTTGGTTTTGCCATACATTGATATGAGTCCACCCTGGGTGTACATGTGTTCTCCTTCTTGAAACCCCCTCCCACCTCCTTCCTCTCCTTATCATCCCTCTGTATCATCCCAGTACACCAGCCCCGAGCATCCTCTATCACACACCGAACCTGGACTGGTGATTCATTTCACATATGATAATATGCATGTTTCAATGCCATTCTCTCAAATCATCCCACCTTCACCCTCTCCCACAGAGTCCCAAAGACTGTTCTATAAACCTGTGTCTCTTTTGCTGTCTCGCATACAGGGCATCATTACCATCTTTCCAAATTCCATACAAATCTGTTAGTATACTGTATCGGTGTTTTTCTTTCTGGCTTACTTCACTCTGCATAATAGGCTCCAGTTTCATCCACCTCATTAGAACTGACTCAAATGTATTCTTTTTAATGGATGAGTAATACTCCATTGTGTATATGTACCACAGCTTTCTTATCCATTCGTCTGCAGATGGACATCTAGGTTGCTTCCATATCCTGGCTATTATAAACAGTGCTGCGATGAACATTGGAGTACATGTGTCTCTTTCCATTCTGGTTTCCTCGGTGTGTATGCTCAGGAGTGCGACTGCTGGATTGAATGGCAGTTCTATTTCCAGTTTTTTAAGGAATCTCCACACTGTCTCCATAGTGGCTGTACTAGTTTGCATTCCCACCAACAGTGTAAGAGGGTTCCCTTTTCTCCACACCCTCTCCAGCATTTATTGCATGTAGACTTTTGGATAGCAGCCATTCTGACTGGTGTGAAACGGTACCTCATTATGATTTTCATTTACATTTCTCTGATTATGAGGGATGCTGAACATTTTTTCATGTGTTTGTTAGCCATCTTTATGCCTCCTTTGGAGAAATGTCTGTTTAGGCAGCACTTTAGCATCTTTGAAGAAAACAGTAATGGAAGCTAGAACAAGAACCTATCATGGAATTTAATCCCAACTCTATATGTGTGTAAGTTCTGATACTGGCTAAAACTCATATTGCTATCTATACAATAAGAGGCATAATATATTAGATGTCCATCAGCAGATGCATGGATATGAAAGCTGTGGTGGTACATATACACAATGGAGTACTACTCAGCCATTAAAAAGAATACATTTGAATCAGTTCTAAGGAGGTGGATGAAACCGGATGGAGCCTATTATACAGAGTGAAGTAAGCCAGAAAGAAAAACACCAATACAGTATAATAATGCATATATATGGAATTTAGAAAGATGGTAATGATGACCCTGTATGTGAGACAGCAAAAGAGACACAAATGTATAGAACAGTCTTTTGGACTCTGTGGGAGAGGGTGAGGGTGGGATGATTTGGGAGAATGGCACAGAAACATGTATATTATCATATGTAAAATGAACCTCCAGTCAAGGTTTGATGCATAATACAGGATGCTCGGGGCTGGTGCACTGGGATGACCCAGAGGGATGGTATAGGAGGGAGGTGGGAGGGGCTTCAGGATGGGGAAGACATGTATACCTGTGGTGGATTCATGTCAATGTATAGCAAAACCAATACAATATTGTATTTAGCCTCCAATGGAAATAAATAAATGTATATTAATAAATAAATATATATATATATTCTATTTGCATCACTGGAATACTAATGAGGAATGGTGAATTAATATACTAGCTAAGTGTTTTGCGAAACAATTTGGTTGTAAAGAATACAAATTTTTCTCTGAAAAATAGATCTCAGAGAATTATATGATGTAGAACATGTCTTATTGAGGATAGAGGATGTTTAAGTGATCTTATAAATTGCCCCATAAACCATAAGATTTCACTTTTTCTGGTTTTTTGACATGAAATAATCTTCAAAAGTGGACAAGGATCACTTGTCAATGTCTATCTGTATCTTGCAATTGCAACTCAATATTCATGACCAACACATTTCAGTCAATCGGAGGCTTCATATATGTTAGTTATGTGATGATATGTAGGATTCAGGGAGGAGATGAGCCAATTCAGTTGACTTCTTCCCACACCAAGGTACTTTGAGTAGCTGAAGACACACTCCCTCCCACATCCCAACTCACTGGTTAGATTTACTAAAATGCTTTCCAAATAAGATGTGACAATCAATTCTTCACATGTTTTATATGAATAATACCATTGGTAGGAAGAAAGTGGCTATGAATTTTGACACTACAATTTCCTCTTAATGGAAGAGGATATTTTTTAAACATCCTGATATCTTTATTGCCTCCTTGAAAGGTATAATTGGTCTCTTCCAAATTTTATTGGAATTAAGCATTTCAGGTTTTTGATAAAGACGTTTACTTTTTATTTTATGAAGCATTTTGCTTCTCAAAGAGTAATAATTTGTGAATGAATTTCTTAAAATGATCAAAATGAAGATATGTAATATTTCTATTAATGAAGTTAGAACAATTATTTTCTGTAAAAATGTGACAGGGTGATCTCCTGTGCTGTTTAGTATTTTTTAATTTATTTTTTAGTTTTGGTCATGCTGGTCTTCACTGCCACGCATAGGCTTTCTCCAGTTGGGGTGAGTGGGGAACACTCTTTGTTGTGTTTAAAAACCTTCTCATGGAGGTGGCCCCTCTTGTGGAGCACAGGCTCTAGGGCTCATGGGCTTCAGTGGTTGTGGCCCATGGACATAGGTGCTCCATGGTATATAGAATCTTCCTGCAACAGGGATCAAACCGGTATCCCCTGCATTCGCAACTGGACTCTTACCACCGTGCCAGCAGGGAAATCCAGTATTTATTATTATTATTATTGAATAGTGCCAAAGTGTATTATCAGAATCTACTTGGTAGCTTCATTGTTGGTACATACTTAAGGAAATGGGAATCTAAAGATACAAATTGCTTTATCTTACCTTGGAAGATATTCCTTGATAAATGCCAGCTCTCTTCCCCAGTTTGTACTGAAGAAATCATGCCTTGATAAGCATAGGACTGAGAGAGCATGAATTCTGCATATCCCCTCCAGAATTTCATTTTGGAGCTGGGCTCCTATTTTTACCGGAGGGTGGGAGTTGTTGGTCTTTCACTGACTGAAGGACAAATTATGTGCCTAGAAGCTTTGCCACTTTCGAGTAAACATAGATAATAGGCACAATCTCTATTCTTCCCTAAGGAAGCAAACCCTGGAAGCTGATGTATATGATCTAATTATCTGTTTTATTTTTGTAAAGAGAAAAAATAATACTAACAGCTCTACAGAAACTAATAGGCTTTCTCTTTGCTTTTTACATACCATTGCCTGACTTAATGGTGGTAATCTGGGAGCACTCTCATTTCATTTGTATAATTCTGTACTGATATTTATCATTAGAACTAGGCATTTCACATAAACATAGCGGTTACATTTTATGAATGTTTTAGTTCAATATTTATTTTCTTATTTTAAAATAGTATATCACTTAAATTGTACTTAACATCACCCATAATTCACATTTACATAATGAAATAAAGTATCCTGATGGTTGTAATGATGCATATCTGCTAAATTTCAGGAACTTGGCAGATCAAAAATATTTTGAAGACCTGTACTGATATGCTGCTGCTGCTAAGTCACTTCAGTAGTGTCCGACTCTGTGTGACCCCACAGACGGCAGTCCACCAGGCCCCCTGTCCCTGGGATTCTCCAGGCAAGAACACTGGAGTGGATTGCCATTTCCTTCTCCAATGTGTGAAAGTGAAAGTGAAGTCGCTCAGTCATGTCTGACTTGTAGAGACTCCATGGACTGCAGCCCATCAGGCTCCTCCGTCCATGGGATTTTCTAGGCAAGAGTACTGGAGTGGCTTGCCATTACTCACATGATAATGTATTTGCTATTTGAAAGTGTATTAACTAGATGAAAGAACCATGAATAAATTAAAAATGTCTGGATTGCAATTATTTAAAATACAGATCAGAGATGGGTCAAGATATTTATGTATGCATTTTGTTCTGTTGATACATATCTGGAATTTCTAAATACAGAATTATTTTACCAACAGAATGTTTAGTTTAGCTTTTATTGATTGTCTTAACACTTTAAAAATTATATCCAAATTATACCCCTCCCCCAATTCCAGCAGAAACTGGATCTATTGTATTATAATCTGAAAATCTTGGTTCACCAAATAAATGATATCACATAAATATTAATAGGAAAGATTGTAACACTTCAGCATTAATTTTACATAACATAATTTAACTTTTTAATCAGTACTGCTAGATTGTCTTTGTTTTAAACACTATCTTTAAACACCAGCTTTATTATAATTGCTACATAGTCAGACTTTATTTTTTTGGGCTCCAAAATCACTACAGATGCTGATTGCAGCCATGAAATTAAAAGACGCTTGCTCCTTGGAAGGAAAGTTATGACCAACCTTGATAGTATATTAAAAAGCAGAGACATTACTTTGCCAACCAAGGTCCGTCTAGTCAAGGCAATGGTTTTTCCCGTGGTCATGTATGGATGTGAGAGTTGGACTGTGAAGAAGGCTGACCGCCGAAGAATCGATGCTTTTGAACTGTGGTGTTGGAGAAGACTCTTGAGAGTCCCTTATACTGCAAGGAGATCCAACCAGTCCATTCTGGAGGAGATCAATCCTGGATGTTCATTGGAGGGACTGATGCTAAAGCTGAAACTGCAATACTTTGGCCACCTCATGCGACGAGTTGACTCACTGGAAAAGACTCTGATGCTGGGAAAGGTTGGGGGCGGGAGGATAAGGGGACGACGGAGAATGAGATGGCTGGATGGCATCACGGACTCTGTGGACATGAGTTTGAGTGAACTCCGGGAGTTGGTGATGGACAGGGAGGCCTGGCGTGCTGTGATTCATGGGGTCGCGGAGAGTCGGACACGACTGAGCGACTGAACTGAACTGAACTGAACTGAAGATTCACCAATTTTTTTTGAGTCCAAGCACCATCTACTTGTCACATGACAGGGCAATTAGCTGAGGGATGAGGTGTTGAGGCAAGGAATACAACTTTATTTGGAAAGTCAGCTGACCGAGAAGATGATGGAGTAATGTCTCAAAATAAACATCTTGTCAGTATCTAGATCCCATTTTCTTTTATAGGACAGAAAATGGGAGGAGTTGAGGAAGTAAAGACCATTATCTTGCAAATGTCTCCTGGAATGGCCAAATTCAGTAAGGTGATGTGTTAATCGATTCAAGCACAGAGGCAGG
Organism: Moschus berezovskii; assembly: GCF_049115385.1. Taxonomy (NCBI): domain Eukaryota; kingdom Metazoa; phylum Chordata; class Mammalia; order Artiodactyla; family Moschidae; genus Moschus; species Moschus berezovskii. Next base: position 9,490,344 of record NC_142469.1, read on the forward strand.
TTTCCCTGAGGCAGGTCATTATATATGATGATAATAATAAAAGCAATGAAAAGCAAAGTTAAAGTCAAAGAATCAGAGCTTTCATGGAGTCAGAATTGGCTCTTCCCTGAAACAATGCTTTCTCCCTTTCTAAGTATTAAAATTCATTCAGTTCAGTTTAGTTCAATTCAGTCTCTCAGTTGTGTCCAACTCTTTGCGACCCCATGAATCACAGCACGCCAGGCCTCCCTGTCCATCACCAACTCCCGGAGTTCACTCAAACTCATGTCCATCGAATCAGTGATGCCATCCAGCCATCTCATTCTCTGTCGTCCCCTTCTCCTCCTGCCCCCAATCCTTCCCAGCATCAGAGTCTTTTCCAGTGAGTCAACACTTCGCATGAGGTGGCCAAAGTATTGGAGTTTCAGCTTTAGCATCAGTCCTTCCAAAGAACACCCAGGATTGATCTCCTCTAGAATGGACTGGTTGGATCTCCTTGCAGTCCAAGGGACTCTCAAGAGTCTTCTCCAACACCACAGTTCAAAAGCATCAATTCTTCGGCAATCATAAATTTTGGCAAATATTTAGACTCATGACAGGGGAGCCTGGTGGGCTTCCATCTATGGAGCCACACAGAGTCGGACACAACTGAAGAGACTTAGCAGCAGAAGCAGCAGAAAATGAAATATCAACAAACTCAGGTATACAGATGACAACACCTTTATGGTTGAAATCAAAGAGGAACTAAAGAGAATCTTGATGATGGTGAAAGAAAAGAGTGAAAAAGTTGACTAAAAATTCAACATTCAAAAAACTAAGATCATGGTATTTGGTCCCATCACTTCATGGCAAATAGGGAAACAATGGAAACAGTTGCAGACTTTATTTTCTTGGGCTCCAAAATGACTGCAAATGTAACTGAAACCATGAAATCAAAGAGTGCTTGCTCCTTGGAAGAAAATCTATGCTATGACAAACCTACATAGCACATTACAAAGCAGAGACATTACTCTGCCAACAAAGATCTGTATATCAAAGCTATGGCTTTTCCAGTAGTCACATATGGTTGTGAGAGTTGGACCATAAAGAAGGCTGAGTGCCAAAGCATTGATGCTTTCAAACTGTGTTGGAGCAGACTCTTGAGTGTCCCTTGGATTGCAACTGAGATAGAAATTGCTAGGCAGTCAGTGTAGGACTCTGAGACCTCGGTCTTATTTGCAATAAACCTCTCACTCTATTCGATGAAGGAGCCTGGTGGGCTGCAGTCCATGGGGTCTCTAGGAGTCAGGCACAACTGAGCGACTTCACTTTCACTTTCACACATTGGAGAAGGAAATGGCAACCCACTTCAGTGTTCTTGCCTGGAGAATCCCAGGAACGGGGGAGCCTGGTGGGCTTCTGTCTATGGGGTCACACAGAGTCGGACACGACTGAAGTGACTTAGCAGCAGCAGCAGCAACATACACTTTGTCCCAAATTTCTTAATGTGTCCTTGATCTGATGAACTATTATCACTCAGATCCAGGGAAGCACAGTGATTAATTTCTGTTCCACATGCCTCTGCTGCTGCTAAGTCGCTTCAGTCGTGTCTGACTCTGTGCGACCCCATAGATGGCAGCCCACCTGGCTCCCACGTCCCTGGGATTTTCCAGGCAAGAACACTGGAGTGGGTTGCCATTTCTTTCTCCAATGCATGAAAGTGAAAAGTGAAAGTGAAGTCGCTCAGTCGTGTCCTACTCTTAGCGACCCCATGGCTGCAGCCTACCAAGCTCCTCCACCCATGGGATTTTCCAGGCAAGAGTACTGAAGTGGGTTGCCATTGCCTTCTTCCCACATGCCTCAGAGGAATACAACTGTTGATCATTAAACTTAAACCCTTATATTTGGTCCATTGTAAAGTGGCCAGTGAAAGTGAAGGTGTTAGTTGTTCATCCATGTCCGACTGTTTGCAACCCCATGGACAGTAGCCTACCAGACTCCTGTTTCCGTGGATTTCTCCAGGCAAGAATACTGAGTGGGTTGCCATTTCCTTCTCTAGGTGAACTTCTGACCCAGAGATGAATCCGAACCCTGATCCCCTGCATTATAGCCAGATTCTTTATTGTCTGAGACACCTAGGGAAACACACAAAATGGCCAGGGGTCATGAAAAAGTGTGGTAAATTAATCTGAGGACCAAGGAAATCCATAAAGATGTTGTTACACACTTTGATCTTTAAACTGATTGGTTAGAAATGACATATTTTAATAACAGGAACCAACCAAAAATGTAGAGATTAAGGATATACAAACTACTGTAAGTCCCACCTTTGGGGCACTGCTTGCCCCCTCTCAGTGTCTATGCTGAGAGTTTTGTACTTTCCTCTTCTCTAATGGATCCTATTTGCTTGCTATGTTTGTGTGCATGTGGATTCCATTCTTTGGCTCCACGAACAAGAACTCCAATTCCCACTTCACTAGAAGATCAAACCATACAATCCTCAAGGTAATTAACCCTCAATATTCATTGGAAGGACTGATTCTGAAGCTGAAACTCCAATCCTTTGGCCACCTGATGTGAAGAGCCAACTTATTGAAAGGACCCTGATGCTGGGTAAGACTGAGGGCAGAAGGACAATGATGAAATGGGAATCTAATGAGTGAACTTCGTGAATACACTAACACTCATGGCAGCAAGAGAACAGGATTTATTAAAGAGAAGGAAAATACAAAGTTCTCGTCATAGACACTGAGAGGGGGTAAAGAGTACCCCAAAGTTGTGACTTACAGTAATTTTTATATCCTTAATCTCTACATTTTTGGTTGGCTCTTGTCCTTATAATATGTCACTTTTAACCAATCAGTTTAAAAGTCAAATTGTTTAACTTAACCTCTTTATGGCTTCTCTTGATCCTCAGATTAATTTGCCTACTTTTTCATGCCCTCAGGCCATTTTACAATGAACCAGATGAATGGCTTAAAATTAATGATCACTAGTTGTTTTTTCCTGATGCATATGGACCAGAAGTTAATCACTGCCCTTCCCTGGATCTGAGTCCTAATAAATTTTTCAGGCCAAAGACACATTCCAATAATTTGGGATAAAAAGGTATAACTTTAGGATAATGGAGCAAGTTGTTTATTGCAAATAAGACTGAGGTCTCAGAGTCCTACACTGACTGCCTAGCATTTCTACCTCAAGAAGACCACAGAGGGTGAGATGGTTGGATGGCATCACCAAATCAATGGTCAGGAGTTTGAGCAAGCTTCAGGAGAAGGACAGAGAAGCCTGGCATGCTTCAGTCCATGGGATGGCAAAGAGTTGGACATGACTGAGAGACTGAACAACAATTTTCACACAGTCAAATACACACAGAACAATTTCAGCACTTCAGAAGTTTACTTGTTGCCCTTGTAGTAAAACCCATGATTTTTCTGTGAAAATCTTAATTCTCTGTGCACCAATGCCAAACAAAAATACTGAGACAGTTATGGAGGAGAAGGAAAGAGTAGCTTAACACAGTAGGCTAACACCTCATGAACTGTGCCCCCACTCCCTGGTGAATAAGGAGAGGTTATATAGTCAAACAAGTATATGTAAAAATGTTCAAGACAGTAACAGTCTCAGGTTCTTCTTTCTACTGAAAAGTTTCAAAATGTGGGGCTGCTGATAAAATCAGGGATTGTTCAGTCTCAGGTGAGCTGGTCTCCTAATCTAATGAGCCTCTCTGGTCCCTTTAATCTTCCCTCAGGTGTTTTCATTCTGCTCTTCCTTTGATTAACAACCTTTTCAAAACTGCTCTTTGGAACTCAAGGAAGGCCCTGGAGGTTTTAGTTTCTGTGCCGAGTACCTGCACAGGTCCCTGATCATCATCAACTTCTACTTTACTCTAGTAACCACTCAGTCTGTTTTCTGTCCCTTCAAGTTTACCGCCTAGAATATCATAAAAATAGACTGTATGTGTCCCCAAATATCATAAAAATAGACTGTGTGTGAATAAGTTAGCCATTTAATCTATCTTAGTTGAGTGTAAAATATTTCAGATTAATCCAGAATTAGTTGTTGTTGTTTTTCGGTTGCTACGTCGTGTCCAACTCTTTGTGACCCCATGAACCACAGCACGCCAGGCCTCCCTCTCCATCACCAACTCCTGGAGTCCACCCAAACCCATGTCCATCAAGTTGGTGATGCCATCCAGCCATTTCATCCTCTGTCATCCCCATTCTCCTCTTGTTCTCAGTCTTCCCCAGCATCAGGGTCTTTTCAAATGAGTCACCTCTTTGCATCAGGTGGCCATTGGAGTTTCAGCTTCAACATCATTCCTTCCAATGAACACCCAGGACTGATATCCTTTAGGATGAACTGTTTGGATCTCCTTGCAGTCCAAGTGACTCTCAAGAGTCTTCTCCAACACCACAGTTCCAAAGCATCAGTTCTTTGGTACTCTACTTTCTTTATGGTCCAACTGACATCCAGACATGACCACTAGAAAACCATAGCTTTGTCTATACAGACATATGTCAGCAAAGTGATCTCCCTGCTCCTTTTATTGTTGAGTGTGAATACACAGCAATTGGTTGGTCTATTTGTTTGTTCAAAAACACAAGGGTTTCCACATTTTTGGTCTTGAATAAAAGCTATATCAATGTTCGAATAAAGGGTTGTATATATATTAATATCTATGCATGTTTAATTAATACTTAGGAGTGATATTGCAGGAGCATGTAGTAAGCAGATATTTTCTTGTTAAGCAATGGACAAACTGGACTTCCTTGGCAGCACAAAGGGTAAGAATCTGCCTGCTAGTGTAGGGGACATGGGTTTGATCCTTGGCCCAGGAAGATTCCACATAACTCAGAACAGCTAAACCTGTGGGCCACATCAGTTGAGCCAGTACTCTATTTAGAGCCTTCAAGCCTCAACTACCAAGCCTGTGTGCACAACTACTGAGGTTTGCATTCTAGAGCCTGTGCTCTGAAACAAGAGAAGGCACCACAATGAGAAGTCCACAGTGCAACAAAGAGTAGCCCCCACTCATCACGACTAGAGAAATCCTGAGCAAAGCCATAAATAAATAAAATCATTAAACAAAATGGACAAACGACTTTCTAAAGTGACTATACCAAGTTGAATTCCCTTCAACAACAACTAGAGTTTTGGTTCTTTCTCATCCTAACAAGCAGTTATTATGTTCAGGTTCCCCTCTCCTTTAATTTTCAATTCTAATAAAGTTTTAACCTGCATCTCATAATGTTGAGCATCCATTCCTGTGCTTAAATATCATTCATTTATCTTCTTTTGTGGAGAGTCTATTCAAATATTTTGCCCATTTTAAAAACTGAGTTCTTCTTTCCATTCTAAACAGGGAGGTTTGAGTCTATCTGTATGTGTGTGCAATGAATTTTATAGTATGTAAATTATGATATACAGATATATACTCTCTGTTCCTTTCCTCCTAGTCGCTGACATTCCCTTTGCATTGGCTTTAACATGCCTTTGGAAGACTAGAGTTTTATAAATCCTTAAATCTAAATTATCATTTTTAATTATTTTGCATTTGTGGAATGGATATAAACTCCTTACAGAGTTGAAGAGAAGTGGTAAAAGCAGAAATCTTTTAATCTCTCTCTGATCCATTGAGTCTGCTATGAGAAATAGTCTTAGTTTAGATAACCTTATCAGATTATAGAAGTTTACTTTGATTCCTAATTGGCTTACAGATTTTATTATGAAAGTGTGTTGTATTCAGTCATTTCAGTCATGTCTGACTCTTTAGGACCCTATGGACTGTAGCCTGCCAGGCTCCTCTGTCCATGGGATTCTTCAGGCAAGAATACTGGAGTGGGTTTCTGATCCAGGGATTGAACCTGGGTTTCCTGCATTGCAGGAAGATTCTTTACCATTGAGCCACCAGGAAAGCCCCTATGAAAATGTGCTAAATATTCTCAAACGTTTCTTTTGCACCTATTAAGATATTATATTGGTTTTCTTTTTTAAAATGTTAATATGGTTAAGTAATTTGCTTCTTTGAATGTTTAGCTTATTACTTACCATGTGTATCCAGAAAAAAAGCCCACTTAATCATAATATATTTTATCTTTTAATATATTTCCAGGTTAAATGTGTTACTATTTTTATTGTGGATGTCTTATTCTATGTTCATAAAAATATTCATGCATAGTTGTTTTTCTTCCTCTCTTTGATTTTGCTATCAGGATAATACTGGTCTCATAAAATAGGCATTCTCTTCTTTCTACATTATGGAAAATTTGTGTAGAATTGTAATTTTTAATTTAAATATTTGACTAAACTCACCATTGAAGCCATTGGCTATGAAGTTGCTCTGTGGGAAAATACATAATTAACAATTCAACTTTTAAAATAAATGTAGGGCTATAAAGATCATCTATTTATTTATGAGTGAGCATATGTGTCTTTCAAAGAATTTATCCATTGAATATAATTGTCTAATTTACTGTCGTAAGGTTGGGCATAGTAGTTTCTTCATTTAATATTCATAGCATCAGTAATTATCAGTTCAGTTCAGTTGCTCAGTCGTGTCCGACTCTCCGAGACCCCATGAATTACAGCACGCCAGGCCTCCCTGTCCATCACCAACTCCCGGAGTTCACTCAAACTCATGTCCACAGAGTCGGTGATGCCATCCAGCCATCTCATTCCCCGTCGTCCCCTTCTCCTCCCGCCCCCAACCTTTCCCAGCATCAGTCTTTTCCAGTGAGTCAACTCGTCGCATGAGGTGGCCAAAGTATTGCAGTTTCAGCTTTAGCATCAGTCCCTCCAATGAACATCCAGGATTGATCTCTTTTAGAATGGACTGGTTGGATCTCCTTGCAGTATAAGGGACTCTCAAGAGTCTTCTCCAACACCACAGTTCAAAAGCATCGATTCTTCGGCGATCAGCTTTCTTCACAGTCCAACTCTCACATCCATACATGACCACGGGAAAAACCATTGCCTTGACTAGACGGACCTTGGTTGGCAAAGTAATGTCTCTGCTTTTTAACATACTGTCAAGGTTGGTCATAACTTTCCTTCCAAGGAGTAAGCGTCTTTTAATTTCATGGCTGCAATCAGCATCTGCAGTGATTTTGGAGCCCCAAAATATTATTCTTTAATTGTTGATATTGGAAATTTATGTCTTTTTTTCTTCATGAATCTAGTTGTAGGTTTATTAAAATTATTAATTGTAAAATTAACATACTTAAGATGTAAGCTAAGCTATTGATTTGCAATCTTCTTTTCTAATATAAATATTTAACATTATAAATTTCTCTTCCATTTCCTTCTCCGATGAATGAAAGTGAAAAGTGAAAGTGAAGTCATTCAGTCGTGTCCTACTCTTAGCAACCCCATGGACTGCAGCCTACCAGGCTCCCCCGTCCATGGGATTTTTCAGGCAAGAGTACTGGAGTGGGGTGCTCAGTCAATCATGCCTATATGTATGTAATTTTCATCTCTCTCTCTCTCTCTCTCTCTCTCTCACACACACACACACACACACACAGACACGGAACAACAGACTGGTTACAATTCGGGAGAGGAGTACATCAGGGCTGTGTATATTCACCCTGCTTATTTAACGCATATACAGAGTCTATCATGCGAAATGCTGGGGTTGAATGAAGCACAAGCTGAAATCAAAATTTCTCGGTGAAATATCAATAACCTCAGATAAGCAGATGACACCACTCTTATGGCAGAAGCTAAAGAAGTAAAGAGCCTCCTGATGAAAGTGAAGGAAGAGAGTGGAAAAAGTTCGCTTAAAAGTTAACATTCAGAAAACTAAGATCTTAGCATCCAGTCCCATCACTTCATGGCAAATAGATGGGGAAACAATTGAAAGAGTGAGAGACTTTACTTTTGGGGGCTCAAAAATCACTGCAGATAGTGACTGCAGCCATGAAATTATAAGACACTTGCTCTTTTAAAGAAAAGCTATGACCAACCTAGGCAGCATATCAAAAAGCAGAGACATTACTTTGCCAACATAAGTCACTCTATTCAAAGCTATGGTTTTTCCAGTAATCATTTATAGATGTGAGATTTGGACTGTAAAGAAAGCTGAGCGCTGAAGACTTGATGTTTCTAAATTGTGGTGTTGGAAAGACTCTTGCGAGTCCTTTGGACTGCAAGGAGATTCAACCAGTCCATCCTAAAAGAAATCAGTCCTGAATATTCATTGGAAGGACCGATGCTGAAGCTGAAACTCCAATACTTTGGCTGCTTCATGTGAAGAACCGACACATTGGAAAAGACTGTGATGCTGGGAAAGATTTAAGGTGAGAGGAGAGGGGGACGACATAGGATAAGAAATGGTTGAATGACATCACTTGATGCAATGGACATGAGTTTGAGTAGGCTCTGGGAGTTGGTGATGGACAGAGGAGCCTGGCGTGCTGAAGTCCATGGGGTCACAAAAAGTTGGGCACGTCTGAGTAACTGAACTGACTGACCCATCTGGATGCAGAGTTTCAAAGAATAGCAAGGAGAGATAAGAAAGCATTCTTATACGAGCAATGCAAGGAAATAGAGGAAAACAATAAAGTTTAAAACACTCCAGATCTTTTCAAGACACTTGAAGATACCAAGGGAAATTTTCATGCAACAATGGGCACAATAAAGGCCACAGAAAGCAAACACCTAAAAGAAGGAAAGGATATTAAGAAGAGGTGGCAGGAATACACAGAACAACAGTACAGAAAATGTCTTACAGACCAAGATAAACACACTGGTGTGGTTACTCATCTAGAGCCAGACATCTTGGGATGTGAAGTCAAGTAAGCCCTTGGAAGCATTGTTATGAACAAAGGTAGTGGAGGTAATGGAATGCCAGTTGAGCTATTTCAAATGCTAAAGATCATACTGTGAAAGTATTGTGCTCAATATGTCAGCAAATTTGGAACACTAAGATTAAAAAATTAGATTAGAAAAGTTCACTTTTCATTCCAATCCCAAAGAAGGGCTATGCCAAAGAATGTGCCATCTACTGCACAGCTCTGCTCATTTCACATGCTAGAAAGGTAATCCTCAAAATGTTTCAAGCTAAGCTCAAGAGTATGTGAACCGAGTACTTCCAGATGTACAGTCAAGTTTTAGAAAATGTGGAGGAACAAGATATCAAATTTCCAGCATCAGCTGAATCATAGAAAAAAACAAGGGGAATCCACAAAAACATCTACTTCTGCTTCATTGACTAGACTAAATCCTTTGACTCTGTGGATCATAGCAAAATGTGGAAAATTCTTAAAGAGATGGGACTACCAGACCATCTTACGTGCCTCCTGAGAAACCTCTAGAAGCAACATTTCAAGAAGCACATCAGTTCAGTTCAGTTCAGTTGCTCAGTCGTGTCTGACACTTTGTGACCCCATGAACCACAGCATGCCAGTCCTCCCTGTCCATCATCAACTCCTGGGGTCTACCCAAACCCATGTCCAGTGAGTCGGTGATGCTATCCAACCATCTCATCCTCTGTCGTCCCATTCTCCTACTGCCCTCAATCTTTCCCAGCATCAGGATCTTTTCAAATGAGTCAGCTCTTCTCATCAGGTGGCCAAAGTACTGGAGTTTCAGTTTCAACATCAGTCCTTCCAATGAACACCCAGGACTGATCTCCTTTAGGATGGACTTGTTGGATCTCTGTGCAGTCCAAGGGACTCTCAAGAGTCTTCTCCAACATCACAGTTCAAAAGCACGAATTCTTTGGTGTTCAGCTTTCTTTGTAGTCCAGCTCTCACATCCATGCACGACTACTGGAAAAACCATAGCCTTGACTAGATGGACCTTTATTGATTAAGTAATGTCTCTCCTTTTTAATATGCTGTCTAGGTTGGTCATAACTTTCCTTCCAAGGAGTAAGCATCTTTTAATTTCATGGCTGCAATAATCATCTGCAGTGATTTTGGAGCAGATTAAGAAGCAACAATTATAACCAGACATTGAAAACCAGACTAATTCCAAATTGGGAAAGGAGTATACTAAGTCTGTGTATTGTCACCCTGCATATTTAACTGACATGCAGAGTACATCATGAAAAGTGCCTGGCTGCATGAATCACAAGCTGAAATCTATATTTCTAGGAGAAATATCAATAACCTCAGATATACAGATGATATCACCCTAATGACAGAAAGTGAAGAGGAACAAAAGTGCCTATTACAGAAAGAGAAAGAGTGAAAAAGTTGGCTTAAAACTCAACATTCAAAAAACAAAGATAATATTAGCTTGCCCCATCACCTCATGGCAAATAAATGGGAGAGAAATGGAATCAATGACAAACTTTATTTTCCTGGGTTCCAAAATCGCTATGTATGATGACTGCAACTATGCAATTAAAAGACTCTTTCTCTTTGGAAGAAAAGCTGCGACAAATCTAGACCGCATGTTAAAACACAGAGACATCACTTTTCCGACCAATGTTCCTATATACAAAGCTATGATTTTTCCAATAGTCATGTAAGAGTTGGATGATAAAGAGACTAAGCACCAAAGAAATGCTTTTGAACTGTAGTGTTGATCAAAACTCTTGGAATTTCCTTGGACATCAAGGAGTTCAAACCAGTCTATCCTAAAGGAAATCAACCCTGAATATTCATTGAAAGGATGGATGGTTAAGCACCAATACTCTGGCCACCTGATTTGATGCTTGGAAAGATTGGCAGGAGGAGAAGTGGATAACAGAGGATAAGATTGTTGGATGGTATCATGAACTCAATGGACATGAGTTTGAGCAACTCTGGGAGATCATGAAGGACAGGGAAGCCTGGCATGATGTAATCAATGGGTTTGCAAAGTGTTGGGTATGACTGAGTGAGTGAACTACAACTTTAGCCTATGAGTCAATTTGTCATCTCTCGGTTGCTATTGCTTTGACTATGGAATCAGCTATTCTCCCAACATTATAGAGGGATTTCTGAAAATGTTTTCATTGGCATTTAATCCAATACAAAGGAGAAAGCTTCTCCTTATGGAAGTAAATTCAGAGTCATGTATGCCTCCTGTATGTTTTCATTTAAAGTGGCCATGGAGGCTTAATGGTGTCAACAAATGACAAGCTTTAAAGTTTTATTTTAGATCTGGCATCACGGAGATACTGGGTGAAATTAGCAGCAGCACTTGGGATAAGTGAATAAAGCTCTTACATGATGAACTCAAGAATCACCATTATCATGAATGGATTTAAGTATTTGGTGACAAATTCAATGGTTAGATAAGTTTCTCCCTATTGTGACAAATTAATAAATGTAGCATCTTTCCAACTCTTTTTTGTTACAATGTGTGATGACTCATTGAATCTGGGCAAATAATTATATTGCCATAAAAATAGAAATACTCATGGAAAGCTTCTGAATTCGGAGGGATCAGGTAGGGAGAAAAAGCAAATGTTTTAATTTTGAATGCAAAAGTATATGTTACCATATTGCTTATAGCTTTAAGGGGGAAATTTTTTTTTTTTCCTAAAATCTGGAAAAGGAAAAAAATACAGACCCTGTAATACAATAAGTTACAAAATTATCCTCATCAGTACATTTACTTTCCTATAATTTTTTTTCATCTTGATCTGCAGTTAGCAACTTTATGAATCGACCAGTTTTCTGTTAAAGCTTTAGAAAAAATTTTATTTAATTCTGTTATCATCTTAAAGTAATAAGAAAGCTGTATTCCAGAGTACATGTCAGAGTTCATTCCATGAATCTTTCTGAAGATGAGACACTTTTCTAGGAACATTTTTGCAGGGCCTCAGAATAAAAGAGTTATTTTCTATGAAATACAAAGTCAAGTTTAAAGATTTGATAAGAGTTCATTATCATGCAATTGACAAGCAAATTTGGTTATTCCCATGATGCACAGCATTTTAAGTTAACAATAGTGTGGTGTGTTAGTCACTCAGTCATGTCCAACTCTTTGTTACCCCATGGACTGTAGCTCACCAGGATCCTCTGTCCATGGAATTCTCCAAGCAAGAATACGGGAGTGGGGGCCATTCCTTTCTGCAGGGGATCTTCCTGACCTAGTGATTGAACCCTGGTCTTCCACAATGCAGGCAGATTCTTTACCATCTGAGCCACCAGGAAAGCCATATGAATGATAATATATGAGGACAGATTAGATTTCCAAGAATGCCATATAATTTAAGAAACACTACAGAGATGCAGCTGGAGAAGGCAATGGCAAGCCACTCCAGCACTCTTGCCTAGACAATCCCATGGATGGAGGAGCCTGGTAGGCTGCAGTCTGTGGGGTCGCTAGGGGTCGGACACGACTGAGCGACTTCACTTTCACTTTTCACTTTCACACATTGGAGAAGGAAATAGCAACCCACTCCAGTGTTCTTGCCTGGAGAATCCCAGGGACGGGGGAGCCTGGTGGGCTTTTGTCTATGGGGTCACACAGAGTCGGACACGACTGAAGTGACTTAGCAGCAGCACAGAGATGCAGCAGCAATGGGGCCTGATGCCATTATCTTAGTTCTTTTGTTGTTGTTGTTTTGTTTTTAGTATTTAGTCTTAAGTTGGCTCTTTCATACTCTTCCTTCACCTTCATCAAGAGACTCTTTAGTTCCTCTTCACTTTCTGCCATTAGAGTGGTATCATCTGCATATCTGAGGTTGTTAATGTTTCTCCACCTATCTTGATTCCAGCTTTTAATTAATCCAGCAGAGCATTTCTCATTATGTGCTCAAGGTATGGATTAAACAAACAGGGTGACAGCAGACAGCTCTGTCATGCTCCTTTCTTCATCTTGAACCAATCACTTGCTCCCTACAGGTTTCTAACTGTTGTTTCCTAACCTGCATACAAGTTTCTCAGGAGACAGTAAGATGACCTGGTTTTTCCATCTCTCTAAGTACTTTCCACAGTTTGTCATGATCCACACAAAGGCTTTAGCTTAGTCAGTGAAACAGAGATAGATGCTTTTATGAAATCACTTTGATTTCTCTATAATCCAGCAAATGTTGGCAATTTGATCTCTAGTTCCTCTTGGCTTTTCTTAACCCAGCATGGACATCTGGAAGTTCCTGATTTGCATAATGCGGAAGCCTAGTATGCAAAATTTTAAGCACAACATTACTAGAATAGGAGAAGAGTGCTATCGTCCAATGGTTAGCACTTACAATGGTTATCTTTCTTGGGAATTTTAATGAAGATTGATCTTGTCTAGTCCTGTGGCCACAGCTGGGTCTTCCAGATTTGCTGACATAATGAATGCAAAACCTTGATGACATACTCCTTTAGGGATTTGAATAGTTCTGCTGAAATTTCATAACATCCACTAGCTTTATTAATAACAGTGCTTCTTGAGGCCCACTTAACTTTGCGCTCAGAATGTCTGGCTCTGGGTGACAAACCAAAGTATCATAATAATCCAATTCATTAAGATTTCTTTTGTTTGTTTGTTTATACAGTTTTTCTGTGTATTCTTTCCATCCCTTCTTTATCTCTTCAGATTCTACTAGGCCTCTACCAATTTTATCCTTTATTATGCCCATCTTTGGCTGGAATTCCCCCTTGATATTTCCAAGTTTCTGGAAGAGATCTCTAGTCTTTCTCCTTTTGTTGTTTTCTTCTATCATTAAATCTTGTTCATTGAAGAAAGCCTTCTTGTCTCTTCTAGTTATTCTTTGAAACTCTCCATTTAATTAGATTTGCCTTTTCCTCTCTGTCTTAGTCTCTGAAATCTATTCAGAGATAGACTGTGAATTCATACGGGATTTCATTTAAGGCATTTCTGGCTAGCCTAGTGTTTCCTCTAGTTTTCTTTAGTTTAAGCCTGAATTTTTCTATGACAAGCTGATGATCTAAGCCATGGTCAGCTCCAGGTCTTGTTTTTGCTGACTGTGTACAGTTTCTCCATCTTTGGCTACAAAGAATGAAATCAATTTGATTTTGATATTGACCATTCGGTGATGTCTATGTGTAAAATCATCTCTTGTGCTGTTGAAAAAGAGTATTTGGTATGACTAGTGCATTCTCTTTGCAGAATTCAGTTAGCATTTGCCCTACTTCATTCTGTTCTCCAAATACAAACTTGCCTATTACTCCAGGTTTATATCGAGGGCAGAAGGAGAAGAGGGCGTCAGAGGATGAGATGGCTAGACGTCATCACCAATGCAATAACCAAGACCTTGGGGACGCCCGGCTCCTGCGGCGCAGGCGCAGACGCGGGAGACGCCCGCAGAATCGTGGCTGAGATGAGCTACCCCGCGCCCAGGGTTAGGGCGGTGGCAGAGAGGAGCTGTACCACGTTCAGGAGGCGGTGGCTGCTTGGGCACCAGAGGGCCGAGAGGAGCTGATCTACATTCAAAGCAGGAGGCGTGGCCTTGAGGAGATACCCCTCGTCCAAGGTAAGGTACAGCGGCTGCGCCTTGCTGGAGCAGCTGGGAAGAGATACTCCACGACCAAGTGGAATATAAGAATCCAGTGTTCTGGGGAGGAAGGAACAAGATGGCGGAGGGATAAGATGGCAAGACCACTTTCTCCCCCACAAATTCATCAAAAGAACATTTGAACGCAGAGTAAAGTCCACAAAACAACTTCTGAATACAAGCAGAGGACATCAGGCTCCCAGAAAAGCAGCGCATTGTCTTCAAAAGGAGAGAGAAGAAATCCAGCTCCACCCACCAGAACACCGACACATGCTTCCCTAACCAGGGAACCTGGACAAGTCACCCGTCCAACCCCACACACAGCGAAGAAACTACGTAATAAAGAGAACTCCACAAACTGCAAGAAGAGGGAAAGGCCACCCCAAGCAAAGCAATATAAGCAAGATGAAGAGGCAGAGAACTACCCAGCAAGTAAAGGAACAAGATAATTTCCCACCAACACAAACAAAAGAAGAAGATATAGGGAATTTACCTGATAAAGAATTTCAAATTTTGATGGTGAAAATGATTCAAAATCTTGTAAGCAAGATGGAGTTACAGATAAATAACCTGGAGAAAAGGATTGAGAAGATGGAAGAAAGATTTAATAAGGACTTAGAAGAAATAAAAAAGAGTCAATATACAATGAATAATGCAATAGATGAGATCAGAAACATTCTGGAGGGAACAAACAGAATAACAGAGGCAGAAGACAGGATAAGCGAACTAAAAGATAGAATTGTAGAAATAAATGAAACAGAGAGGAAAAAAGAAAAACGAATTAAAAGAAATGAGGACAATATTAGAGTCCTCTGGGACAATGTTAAACGCTCCAACATTCGAATCATAGGAGTCCCAGAAGAAGAAAACAAAAAGAAAGACCATGAGAGAATACTTGAGGAGATAATAGTTGAAAACTTCCCTAAAATGGGGAAAGAAATAATCACCCAAGTCCAAGAAACCCAGAGAGTCCCCAACAGGATAAACCCAAGGCAAAATACTCCAAGACACATATTAATCAAATTAACAAAGATCAAACACAAAGAACAAATATTAAAAGCAGCAAGGGAAAAGCAGCAAATAACGCATAAGGGGATTCCCATAAGGATAACAGCTGATCTTTCAACAGAAATTTTTCAGGCCAGAAGGGAGTGGCAAGACATACTTAAAGTGATGAAAGAAAATATCCTACAGCCCAGATTACTATACCCAGCAAGGATCTCATTCAAATATGAAGGAGAAATCAAAAGCTTTACAGACAAGCAAAAGCTGAGAGAATTCAGCCTCACCAAACCAGCTCTCCAACAAATGCTAAAGGATCTTCTGTAGACAGGATACACAAAAAGAGTGTATAAACTTGAACCCAAAGCAATAAAGAAAATGGCTACGGGATCGTACTTATCAATAATTACCTTAAACATAAATGGGTTGAAATTTTCAAAAAGGCTAGGAAACAATTCTCATAGCCATCAATAGTTCAGTGTTGAGTTCATGAATAGTTTTTAAAGTTTGGGACAAACTGTAGTATTTGCTATTTGAAGTACTATTTGTAATTGGCATATTACGATGTAACATTGGTCTTCATTTCCATCTTAAAATGCCTAAAAATGCCTAACAGGTTTTTAAATTTGTGAATTTTAGTTGAAATGTATTTTACGATGTTACTAAACCTGCAGAAATATTGAAATATTTCAGAGAACTTATTCATTGTACATTTAATTTATTTTATTTATAAAAGTTATGAACTGTAGAAAGTTTTACTTGTTGGGTCAAATGCTTGTTGTTTCAAATGCTTGTTGCATTTGAAGTGCTAGTTACAAGAAAATCAAATACCTTCAATGTATAAATGCTATTAAGTTTTTAAAGGACTCTGGGGTATAAGTAAGTTTGTTTAAAGAAATTTAGTCTGTTCAACTTGAAAAAAATAAATAAATAAAATTGGAAAAAAAAATAAAAATAAAAACTATACATGAAAACTAAAAAAATTAAACTTATAGAAGCAAAGTATAGAATGGTGGTTGCCAGGAGCTGGAGGAGTGGCAAAAATGGGGAGATGGTGGTCAAAGAGCACAAGTCTTCAGCTAGTAGATGAAAAAGTTCTGGAGATTTAAGTATGGCATGGTGACTATAGGAAATGATATTGTATAGCATACTTGAAATTTGCTAGGAGAATAGATCCTAAGCATTCTTGCCACACAAAAAATGTACTGTGAAATGATGGATGTGTAACTCAACCTGATTGTAGTAATCATTTCAAAAATACGTGCATATCAAATTATCAGATTGGATATTTTAATATATGCTACTTTGTTAGGGGAATTCCCTAGTGGTCCAGTCATTAAAACTCCATGCTTCTACTGCAGGGGGAATGGGCTTAATCCTTGGTCAGGGAACTAAGATCACATGCTGCATGGCCATAAACAAATAATGTAATAAGCACATTAGATGTTATATATGTTCTTGTAAGTATTTGACTGTTAAAAATGTTTTAAATCCAATAAACAACAACAAAGAAACATAATGGCAATTGTCTACTTAAAGGACTTCTGAAATAAATCTTAAATGTTTAAAAATGACCTTTATACAATATTATACAAAATGTCAAATACATCTCATAAAAAAACAATAAAAGGAAAAATGCCTTAAATGTAAAAAAAAAAAAAAAAGACCTTGGGCGAGCTCCAGGAGATGGTGAGGCACAGGAAGGCCTGGCGTATTGCAGCCCATGGGGCCACAAAGAGTCGGACACAACTAGGTGACTGAACAACAATGACAGAGATGCAATATAAAGAATGTTTTGTATTACTTTTTATTTGGCAGTTTTTTTCATGTAATTTAATACATTGAATAAACTTACTTAGCTTATTATCTCCCTGTTTACAAAGAAATAAAATAGATGCTTTGAGATGCTTCAGCGCCCTCCAAAAAAATCACAATTTAGCTCAAAATTAAAAACAAACAAACAAAAAAAACTTATTTAGAGTTTGACTTGGGGGACAGTTTTCAAAATATCAAAAGTTTTGGACATTTGACTAAATAGGAAAACATGTCATAATAAAATTGTACTTAGTTATTCATTTAACCACAGTGACAAAAAGATTTCAAAGGCAAATATATAGTTGAAGAAAGCTTAGGCCTTTTAATACTGAGAAGACTCAGATTTTCTGAGCAATCAAAGAATTGGTAAAGACAAAATGAATGTATATTTTAAGGAAAAATACATTAACAGCCAAGAAACTTTGTTCATTAACAGAGAGAAAAATCAAGGTATACTTTTACTCCAGTATACATTTGTTATTAAAGTGTATTTACCTCTTCAAATTTAATTAAATCCATTCCAATTTTAGCCTGCTTGATAACACATAAAATTTATTTTTCAATATTATTTTCCCACAAAACTTCTATAATTTTCTGTATACATTTGCTTTTGTCTTTTTTTTTTTTCCTGTTTTATTCAGGAAAATTATTTTATTTTAGGAGTCTAGCACTGAGGATTCCTGAGAGATAAAGATTATAACTGGAGTGGGACGCTATTATTGCAACTTTGCAATGCCACAGACATACAACTGTAGTTAGTGTTTGGGCAGAAGCAGTGAGGCTTGTATAGGTCTGGGGCCACTGACCAAGCCAAGACTTTTGGCTCTTAGACTAGCTCTTCCTTAAATTGGATTTGGTTGAAGTTCCCATTGAGCTTCAGTATGATACCTTGG
The DNA here is from genome assembly GCF_049115385.1 of Moschus berezovskii. Taxonomy (NCBI): domain Eukaryota; kingdom Metazoa; phylum Chordata; class Mammalia; order Artiodactyla; family Moschidae; genus Moschus; species Moschus berezovskii. The sequence continues at coordinate 9,508,398 of NC_142469.1, forward strand.
AAACCTAAAGTGGTTTTTGGTGGTTCTTCCTCTTGGATTGTGTGGTAGTGGTAGTCTTAGTCCCTCAGTCATGTCCAAGTCCTTGTGACCCCATGGGTTGTAGCCCACCAGGCTGTTCTGTCTGTGGATTTCTCCAGGGAAGAATACTGGAGGGTATTCTTCTCCAGGGCATTTCCCCAACCCAGAGACTGAACCGGGGTCTCCTTCATTGTAGGCAAATTCTCCACGATCTGAAACACCAGGGAAGCCTTATACACAGCATCTAAAATAATATTGACCATAGTTTACATCTGATCTTCAAAACACAACAGACCAGGGAATGATGGTCACATTGCTTTGTATAGGGAACACAGCAAAGAGCTAAAACTCTGGGCATTATCCTTGGAATTGGGAATAGTAGACTGTCACAATAAAATGGCTGAATATGGCTTTTGAGATGTATATAAATTGGCTTTAGCTGCAAAGCAATTTGTCTTTAGTTATTGTAAAAGTATTATATGGCTACCAGAGGCTTACTTAATGCTGTCTAAATTTGAAAATCGAACTTCAGGACTGTGCCTTCACTTAACTTTATTAATGATGTAAAAAAATTGAGAGTGGAGGTGAGATCACAAATAGCACTTCACCTTGTGTGATTTATAAAAGACTACTTTATAAGTAAAGATAAAGGTATTAACTAAGAAAATCACTTATTAGATTGTTTTGTTTTGGGTTTGGTTTTTTTTTTTTTTTTCACTTCTTATTGCAGAAATTTCAAACAAAACAGAAGTAGATGAAATAACATAATGAACCCCCAGTATATATCCACATCAACAGTTAGTGACATTTTTTTCATCTGTACCCCCAATATTCTTTCCTATGTATACTAAAGCAAATACCAGATTTGCATTTGCTGGCAAATTATTATTAAGTGCACATCTTCAGTATGCATCTCTAACAGATTTTGCATAAATCTAGGGGTATTCTCTTAATACAATTTACCTTGTTTTTCTCTTCCCCCTTTTCTTGTGTACTGATAGATTTAGGAACTTGCTTAGATTTAGATCTACTTTAGTTTTCTTTTAGAAAGAATATTTCATAGGGATGTTTTGTGTTTGCTATTACACATGGGTTCTCAAAGCCTTTGATAGTTTTCTTGCTTTCTGGCTCAGCACGTCATCCCAGGTCCATCTGTATATTCCCTGACCCCCAACTTTTAAACAGCCATTTCACTAAGGAGCTCTGGTTTCTTTATGGGAAGAAGATTTTGAGTTCACAAACTAGACATTAATGATGCCATTACTGTTAGTTTTCATTTTTTCTTGGCTTTTTCAGAGATAGAATTAGGAAATAGGTATCCTTTAGAAAACAAGGAAATATTGTATAGACACTGACCTGACCAAAAAGTTCTTCTGGGTTTTTCCAAAACATCTTATGGAAAAAAATAAAAGAACTTCTTGGCCAGTTCAAAATGTCATAATAGCTGTGGTATTAGATATTTCCCATGCAAGTTTAAGATTACAGTTTGAGCTTAATTTCTTTACTTGTATGTGTATGTATGTCTATCCCAATGATATTGAAATAATTTCTTCATGCTATCAGTTCAGTTCAGTCACTCAGTCGTGTCTGACTCTTTGCGACCCCATGAATCACAGTATGCCAGGCCTCCCTGTCCATCACTAACTCCCAGAGTTCACTCAAACTCATGTTCATCCAGTTGGTGATGCCATCCAGCCATCTCATTCTCTGTTGTCCCCGTCTCCTGCCATCCCCCATACATCCCAGCATCAGAGTCTTTTCCAGTGAGTCAACTAGTCGCATGAGGTGGCCAAAGTATTGGAGTTTCAGCTTTAGCATCAGTCCTTCCAATGAACACCCAGGGTTGATCTCCTTTAAAATGGACTGGTTGGATCTCCTTGCAATCTAAGAGACTCTCAAGAGTCTTCTCCAGCACCATAGTTCAAAAGCATCAATTCTTTGGCGATCAACCTTCTTCACAGTCCAACTCTCACATTCATACATGACCACGGGAAAAACCATAGCCTTGACTAAACGGACCTCAGTGATCAATGCAAAGAAATAGAGGAAAACAACAGAATAGGAAAAACAAGAGATTTCTTTAAGAAAATTAGAGATATCAAGGGAATATTTCATGCAAAGATAGGCTCGATAAAGGACAGAAATAGTATGGACCTAACAGAAGCAGAAGATATTAAGAAGAGGTGGCAAGAATGCACAGAAGAACTGTACAAAAAAGATCTTCACAACCAATATAATCACGATGGTGTGATCACTCACCTGGAGCCAGACATCTTGGAATGCGAAGTCAAGTAGGCCTTAGAAAGCATCACTACGAACAAAGCTAGTGGAGGTGATGGAATTCCAATTGAGCTATTTCAAATCCTGAACTATGATGCTGTCAAAGTGCTGCACTCAATATGCCAGCAAATCTGGAAAACTCAACAGTGGCCACAGGACTGGAAAAGGTTAGTCTTCATTCCAATCCCAAAGAAAGGCAATGCCAAAAAATGCTCAGACTACCACACAATTGCACTCATCTCACACGCTAGTAAAGTCATGCTCAAAATTCTCCAAGCCAGGCTTCAGCAATATGTGAACCGTGAACTTCATGCCTTATTTGACACTAAATAGTTTAAAAGTAATTGGAGAAGGAAACGACAGTCCACTCCAGTATTCTTGCCTGGAGAATCCCCGGGACAGAAGAGCCTGGTGGGCTGCTATCTATGGGGTCTCACAGACTCGGACACGACTGATGCGACTTAGCAGCAGCAGCAGCAGCAATGGAATATTTCCTATCATATCGGTAAACAAGGATGTCACAATCATCAGTTATTGCCGCCCTTCAATGTGTGCTGGTAAGTGTTGTGGTTTGTACAAGGGAAAGAAAAGAATTTCCAGATATGAGGTAGAATGAGAGGAAGATAAAGTTTATTAGAATGGGAGAAACTGTTAGAACAGCAAACCAGCTCATGGAAGAACAGACTCCTTTTGTCAGCTAGAAGCCATTTTTTATAGCCTCAAGACAAAGAAAATTCCTAATTGAATGGTGGCATTAAGTGATTTATTAGGATGGTATAGGGTGTATACTTTACTTAATATGGGGTCAGACAACTGGCCCATTTAGATCTGGAGGTTCATGGAAACCGTTTCGATGAGGCTTGGTCAGTTCCAGAGATTTTTGTCTTGTGACCATGGTACAGGGCTCCACAACTGTTACCTTGGTATAGGGCTCTAAGGTGAGCTCTGAGAGAACTCAGGGAGGGGAATACTTGCCATCTAGAAACCTAAACTGTAGTCTCTCCCTTTGGTGAACCTTGAAGAAAGGAATTGCAGGATATAAGAACACAAGATACTGGCTCTAGATAGCTGACGTGCATATCAAAGCAATGATTTCAGTGAACCCAGACTCTTGCATCTTCCCATATATAGAAAAACACTACATTTCTTAACTGGGGATATCTGGCTTCCTTTAATTAGCAATAATCTTTTGATGCTCAGACTACCTGCCCTTTGTTGAAAAATTTATAACCTGGCTCCTCTCTCACCTCCTTGGAGCCATTCTCTCAGGGTTACTTGAGATGCTGTCTCCCAGGCTTAAAATCCTAAAACTTCCCACCAAATAAAACATAATTCTCAACTTTTAGGTTGTGAACATTTCTTAAGTCAACAAGGGCAAAACTACTCTTTTTTTTTTTTTCTCCCTTACCAAAAATGCATCGCCATTCTTCATACCTTTTCTACTGAAAACTCAAGTTTGATCTTTCACATATAGTCATTGTTGTACATCATTTCTAATAATTTTGTAAAGAGAACAGTTCTTTTCAGAATCAATCTTGGCAATGAACTTCTATAGCATCTGTAATTTTTAAAAGTTTGTCTTTTTTTTGCTACGATTCCAACTTTATTACTTCAAATGTTATTTTCCCAGTTTCAAAAAATGTGCATACCTTATGCAGAAAAGAAATGATGCTTGACAGTAATTACAAAAAATTATGGACTTACTGTTATAAGATACATAACTGCCTATGCACTGTTAGTTAAATTTAAATTTTTCACATATAATATAGTTTATTATTTTAAGTTATTTTTTATTTTTAATTTAATTATACAGATTTTTTTAAGCTACATGAAATAATTTCTGAAAAAAAGCCAGAGTAAAAATAATCCAATTAATGGTCAAATAATAAATGGTAGGGTCAGGATTGCTATGTTCAACCAGTGCCATAGGCTATGTATTCATGGCTTGAACTAGATGCTCAATTTGAATGGTACCATCTGAAGCTGTAAATGGAGCATACATTATTTGAAAATCCCTGTAAAGGTTTACTTGTATCTACAGGTTCATCCTGAAATTATTCTGCTGGTCTCTGACTGATAGGACAGGCGGACAAGCAGGATACCCACATCGCTGCTGAGGATGGCTTCTCTAAGTAGAATAGACAGGACAAAAATCTGAAACACAGTGCAACAACTTTTACATTGATGGCAGAGCTATGAATATTGGGAGAACACCACAAGAATTCCCAGCTTTTCAAGTAGTTCTAAGAAATGGGGGAAATTGTTTTTAACAAAGTTTGCTGCCTGGCCACAAATCTAGAAAGACAAGGCAACCTAGTATGAGCCTATCAAAAAGTTACTACTCCCTGATCTTGAGGAGTTAACATTGTGTGTGTGCAAGACAGAATTTGTGGTTGTTCTTATATTGGCCTTTTCATCTGGCTGATTGCAAAGACACTTTAGTTTCTCAATTTTCTGTGATATGAGAACAGTAGATTTCAACCATTCAAACTAAGAAATATAGTGTATAATATGACCCAAAACACACCCATTTGTATAAACCCAAATTAGCAATTGAAATAAAGTTTAAAAAACTGGCACATTTTTCCTGTTTTAAGGATATGTCGTGCAAGAATTCTATTTTGCACTTTTTAAAACTATTCCTCTTTTATTTGAATATGGATAATAAATACATATATAGTGAATTTATCTATGAGTTATAAATAAAAGTGAAGGAGTATGCTATCCACTTATGTATGTAACATATAGAGTATACGTGTTTCTTCATTTAGATAAATGTTAACCTTAACTCACCAATGGTCTGTGACCACAGTTTGAAAAAGAGTAAATTGCAGTAAATCCTCCCAGAGTAGGAGAAATATCTCATGGGAGTCCCACTGTTTCTTAACTTTCAAAGAGCCACTTGCTGATTTGTCTACGTTGTCTCAGCATCAATGGACACATTTTGTGCAGAGTTCATTTATGCTTATTGCTTTAAATGTTTTGACAATTTCTCTTTGATTTATTTGCCATTCTCAGCTCTTTTTACAGTCTTTTAAACTGTTTATAGCCTTTGCTTTCTGGTGAAAATTAAGAAGCAGACCATTGTAAACTAGCATATATTAGAATCCTGCAGTAAATTAGCAAAAACAAATACATTAAAATTTTCAGAAGTGTATTTTTTCTCATAATACATTTTTGCTGTGGTTGTCGTTGTTGTTTTTGTTACTAAGTTGTGTCTAACTCTTTTCCAACTCCATGGACCGTAGCCTGCAAGGCTCCTCTGTCCACTAGATTCCCCAGGCTAGAATACTGGAGTTAGTTGTCATTTCTTTTTCCAAACTCATTGTTAATGCCACATAAAATATATTTATTAATAGATCTGAATTTCTTCATATCTGAAAAAATTAAAAAGCTAAAAGTAGATAAGCATGTTTAGGAATTATATTTATCTTATTGGATACTTTTTTGATAGGCAATGATTATTCATTATTTAACTTAGAAAAATCTTCTATCTTGTTTACATTAATTTAAAACATTTGTTTTTAATGGTTATACTTGGATTAAATGTTAAACAGATAAAAATCATTTTAAGTATTATTCTTACTGACAAATTTCGTAATAGAAATGGCATTGGATTTCCCTGGTGGCTCAGTGGTAAAGAATCCATCTGCCATTGCAGAAGACACTGGTTCTATCCCTGATCTGGGAAGATCCCACACGCCAAGCAGCAACTAAGTCCATGTCCCACAACTATTGAACCAGTGCTCTAGAGCCCAGGAGTCACAACAACTGAGCCTATGTGCTGTAACAACTGAAACCTCTGTACCCTAGAACCTTTGCTCCACAACAAGAGAAGTCACCACAAGAAGACCAAGCACCACAGCTAGACAGTAGCTTCCACCATCCACTAGAGAAAAGCCAGTGTAGCAACAAAGACCCAGCACAGCCAAAAACAAATAACTAAATAATTAAAAAGAAATAGCATGAGCTCATTTGATCAGTAAACCCAGGTACAGAAAAATTCTGTTTGCCAAACATTAAATATTGATAACTCCAAAGACATTCCTATTTTCATTCAATCAACAAATTTAATTAGCTTTTATTTAAAAAAGATTATCTCAGATTGTGTGAACTTGAAAAACATTTAGGTTGGTTTTTAACTTGCACTGAGTTATGTCTAAGCATATACTAGATATATACATGTAAACATTTAATTCTTCTTTAAGCCATTTAAATAAAGTTCTTTATAAATTAATCTGGCATATCATCTAGAGGTAGAAAAGTGTCATGGGCACGTAGACATATATAGTACAGAGAGACATCAAGATTTTAGCAATGTCTCAGGTACAAAAGCCAGATAAATAGATTCACAAAGACTTCAATTATTATTATTATTTGATTGACATGCTGTAATAATCCTTTCAGAGTGTGGTTTGTTTTGAAATCTTTTATTTTTTTCTTTTAGAAGTTTTGTGTACCAATCAAATAATGCATCCTTTGTCTACTAGAAGTTTGGAATCCTCTTAAGTGCACATTTCAAGGTGGATTTCTACAAAACAAGGTTTCCCCAAATGGGATTATAATTCCAAAATATCTAAAAGTTCACCCATTTTTTCTAGAAAGACCAAAGATCTTCTTCAAAGTATAAGTGGAATCTATCCTACTTTTGGATTTTCTAAAGACATTTTAATTATGAGGGGTCCCATTTTTCAACAGCATTTTTAAATGTGATTAGGAATCACGTTTTCTCTCTTTTAAACAAAATAGGTGACTTATCCATGTTGCTACAAATGACATTATTTCATTTTTCCTGACTAATATTCCATTTTATATATGTACCATATGACTTCATTAACTCATCCGTAAATGGGCATATAAGTTACCTCCATGTTCTTAATATTGTAAATAGCACTACAGCGAAAATTTGGGTGCATGTATCTTTTTGAATTTTGATTTTCTCTAGATATATGCAGAAGAGTGGGATTGTTGTATCATAAGATAACTTTATTTTTAGTCTTTAAAGAAATTTCATATTGTTCTCCAGAGTGGCTGTACCAATTGTACATTTCTACCAACATTGTAGGAGGGTTCCCTTTTCTCTACATCCTCTCCAGCATTTAGACTTTTTGATAATGGTCAATATAATGAGTGTAAGGTAAGACGTCATTTTAGTTTTGATTTGCATTTCTCTAGTAATTAGTGATTTTCAGCATTTTTTTGTATGCTTCTGGGCAAATGTGTGTTTTCTTTGGAAAAATGTCTCTTTAGATCTTTTGTCTGTTGTTTTATTGTTTTTGTTGTTGTTGTTGAGCTGCATGAGCTTTTGGTATATTTTGGAGATTCACATTTTGTCAGTCATTCAGCCCTTTAATCTATGTTGACTTTATTTTTGTGTATAGTGTTAAAAAATGTTTTACTTTTATTGTTTTACAGGTAACTGCTATGCAGTTTCCTTAGCAACACTTATGGAAGAAACCATCTTTTCTTCATCATGTATTCTTGCCTCCTTTGCCATAGATTAGATGACCATAGATGTGTGGGTTTACCCCTGGAATTTCTATCACATTTTGTTGATCTATATTTCTGTTTTTCTGCCAGTATCATACCATTTTGATTCCTGTAATTTTGTAGTATAAAGTCAAGAAGCCTGATTCTGCTAAATCTATTTTTCTTTTGCAAGGTTGCTTTGACTATTCAAGGCCTTTTGTGTTTTCAGAATATTGCAGAAACAAGAACACATCCAAGCTCATTCTACAAGGCCCCCGACACCCTGATACCTGAAGCAGATAAAAATATTACACACACAAGAATAAAATTACAGGCCAGTATCACTGATGAACATATATACAACAATCCTCACCAAAATATTAGCAATTTAAATCCAACAGCACATTTAAATACACCATGATCAAGTGGGATTTATACCCCAAGGGAGGCCAAGATTCTTCAATATACACAAATTAACCAATGTGATACACCATATTAACAAGTTCAAGGGAAAAAAAAGAAACATATCATCATTTCAATGCAGAACAACAGCAACAAATCAATGACAAAAGTCAACACAGATTTATGATAAAAACTTTCCGAAAGTTGGCATTGACGGAACATGCCACAACATAAAAAAAAAAAAAAAAGCCAACATATATAACAAAGCCACAGGAAACATCATTCAGAACAATGAAAAACTGAAAACATTTCTTCTAAGATCAGGAGTAAGACAAAATTGGCCACATTTGCTGTGCTTTTTTTAACCTAGTTTTGGAATTCCTGTCCACAGGAGTTAGGGAAGGAAAATAAATAAATGGAATCCAAATTGGAAAACAAGAGGTGAAATTGTCACTGTTTGTAGAAGACATGAAACTTTACATAGAAACACCGAATAATGCTACCAGAAAACTACTAGAACTCATCAATGAATTTTGTAAAGTTGCAGGGTGCAAAATTAACACAGATAATTTTTTTTTCTTTTCTATATATTAAAAAGTGATGGGACCAGATGCCATGATCTTTGTTTTCTGAATGTTGAGCTTCAAGCTAACCTTTTCATACTCCTCTTTCACTTTCATCAAGAGGCTTTTTGGTTCCTCTTCACTTTCTGCCATAACGGTGGTGTCATCTGCATATCTGAGGTTATTGATATTTCTCCCGGGAATCTTGATTCCAGCTTTTGCATCTTCCAGCACAGAGCTCCTCAAGATGTATTCTGCATAGAAGTTAAATAAGCAGGGTGACAATATACAAACTTGACATACTCCTTTTCCTATTTGGAACCAGTCTGTTGTTCCATGTACACTTCTAAATATTGCTTCCTGACCTGCATACAGGTTTCTGAAGAGGCAGGTCAGGTGGTCTGGTATTCCCACTCTTTCAGAATGTTCCACAGTTTATTGTGAGCCACACAGTCAAAGGCTTTGGCATAGTCAATGAAGCAGAAATAGATGTTTTTCTGGAACTCTCTTGCTTTCTCCATGATCCAGCAGATGTTGGCTATTTGATCTCTGGTTCCTGTGCATTTTCTAGAACTTGCTTGAACATCTGGAAGTTCATGGTTCACATACTGTTGAAGCCAGACTTGGAGAATTTTGAGTATGACTTTACTGGCCTGTGAGATGAGTGCAATTGTGTAGTAGTTTGAGCAATCTTTGGCATTGCCTTTTTGGAATTGGAATGAAGACTGACCTGTTCCAGTCCTGTGGCCACTGCTGAGTTTTCCAAATTTGCTGGCATATTGAGTGCAGCAATTTGACAGGATCACCTTTCAGGATTTGAAATAGCGGAACTGGAATTCCATCACCTTCACTAACTTTGTTCATAGTGATGCTCTCTAAGGCCCACTTGACTTCACATTCCAAGATGTCTGGCTCTAGGTGAGTGATCACGCCATCATGATTATCTTGGTCATGAAGATCGTTTTTCTACAGTTCTTCTGTGTATACTTGCCACCTCTTCTTAATGTCTTCTGCTTCTGTTAGGTCCATAATATTTTTGTCCTTTATCGAGCCCAACTTTGCATGAAATATTCCCTTGGAATCTGTAATTTTCTTGAAGAGATCTCTTGTTTTTCCTATTCTGTTGTTTTCCTCTATTTCTTTGCATTGATCGCTGACGAAGGCTTTCTTATCTCTCCTTGCTATTCTTTCAAACTCTGCATTCAGATGCTTATATCTTTCCTTTTCTCCTTAGCTTTTCACTTCTCTTATTTTCACAGCTATTTGTAAGCCCTCCTGAGAAAGCCGTTTTGCTGTTTTGCTTTTCTTTTCCATGGGGATGATCTTGGTCCCTGTCTCCTGTACAATGTCACGAACCTCTGTCCAGAGTTTATCAAGCACTCTATCTATTAGATCTAGTCCCTTAAATCTATTTCTCACTTCCACTGTATAATCATAAGGGATTAGATTTAGGTCATATCTGAATCGTCTAGTGGTTTTCCCTTCTTTCTTCAATTTAAGTCTGAATTTGGCAATAAGGGGTTCATGATCTGAGCCACAGTAAGCTCCTGGTCTTGTTTTTGTTAACTGTATAGAACTTCTAAATTGTTGGCTACAAAGAATATAATCAATCTGATTTCGGTGTTGACCATCTGGTGATGTCCATGTGTAGAGTCTTCTCTTCTGTTGTTGGAAGAGGGTGTTTGTTATGACCAGTGCGTTCTCTTGACATAAATCTATTAGCATTTGTCCTGCTTCATCCCGTGCTCCAAGGCCAAATTTTCCTGTTACTCCAGGTGTTTCTTGACTTCCTACTTTTCATTCCAGTCCCCTATAATGAAAAGGACATCTTTTTTGGGTGTTAGTTCTAAAGGTCTTGTAGATCTTCATAGAACCATTCAACTTCTGCTTCATCAGCATTACTGGTTGGGGCATAAGCTTAGATTCCTGTAATATTGAATGGTTTCCCTTGGAAATGAACAGAGATCATTCTGTCGTTTTTGAGATTGCATCCAAGTACTGCATTTCAGACTCTTTTGTTGACCATTATGGTTACTCCATTTCTTCTAAGGGATTCCTGCCCACAATAGTAGATATAATGGTCCTCTGACTTAAAATTCACCCATTCCAGTCCATTTTAGTTCACTGATTCCTAGAATGTCGACGTTCACTCTTGCCATCTCGTGTTTTGCCACTTCCAATTTGCCTTGATTCAAGAACCTAACATTCCAGGTTCCTATGCAATATTGCTCTTTACAGCATGGGCCCTTGTTTCTATCGATAGTCACATCCACAACTAGGTATCGGTTTTGCTTTGGCTCCATCCCTTCATTCTTTCCGGAGTTATTTCTCCACTGATCTCCAGTAGAATACTGGGCACCTACCACCTGGGGAATTCCTTATTCAGTATCCTAATATTTTGCCTTTTGATACTGTTCATGGGGTTCTCAAGGCAAGTATCCTGAAGTGGTTTGCCATTCCCTTCTCCAGTGGACCACATTCTGTCAGACCTCTCCACCATGACCCACCCATCTTGAGTAGGCCCACACGGCATGGCTTAGTTTCATTGAGTTAGAGAAGGCTGTGGCCCATGTGACAGATAGACTAGTTTTCTGTGATTATGATTTCAGTGTGTCTGCCCTCTGATGCACCCTTGCAATACCTACCATCTTATTTGGGTTTCTCTTACCTTAGTCATGGGATATCTCCTCACAGCTGCTCCAGGAAAGGGCAGCCGCTGCAGCTGACCTTGGACAAGGGTTATTTCCTCAAGGCCGCCCCTCCTGACCTTGAACTTGTAGTAGCTCCTCTCGGCCCTCCTGAGCCCACGCATCATCTAGTCCCATCACTTCATGGGAAATAGATAGGGAAACAGTGGAAACAGTGTCAGACTTTATTTTTACGGGACCCAAATCACTGCAGATGCTGATTGCGGCCATGAAATTAAAAGACGCTTACTTGGAAGGAAAGTTATGACCAACCTACATAGCATATTAAAAAGCAGAGACATTACTTTGTCAACCAAGGTCAGTCTAGTCAAGGCTATGGTTTTTCCAGTGGCCATGTATGGATGAGAGGGTTCTACTGTGAAGAAAGCTGATCGCCGAAGAATTGATGCTTCTGAACTGTGGTGCTGGAGAAGACTCTTGAGAGTCCCTTGGACTGCAAGAAGATCCAATCAGTCCATTCTTTTTTTTTTCTTTTTAATTTTTTAAAATTATTATTTTTTCTATTGGAGGCTAATTATTTTACAATATTATATTGGTTGGTTTTGCCATACATTGACATGAATCCGCCCCAGGTGTACATGAGTTCCCCTTCCTGAACCTCCCTCACACCTCCCTCCTCCCCTTATCCTCCCTCTGGGTCATCCCTGTGAAACAGCCCAGAGCATCCTGTATCATGCGTCATGCGTTTCACATATGATAATATATATGTTTCAATACCATTCTCCCAAATCATCCCAACCTCACCTTCTCCCACAGAATCCCAAAGTGTTCTATACACCTGTGTCTCTTTTGCTGTCTCGTATACAGGGTTATCATTTCCAACCTTCTAAATTCCATATATGCGTTAGTATACTGTATTGGTGTTCTTCTTTCTGGCTTACTTCACTCTGTATAATAGGCTCCAGTTTCATCCACATCATTAGAACTGATTCAAATGCATTCTTTTTAATGGCTGAGTAATGCTCCCTTGTGAATATGTACCTCAGTTTTCTTATCCATTTGTCTGCAGATGGACACCTAGGTTGCTTCCATGTTCTCGCTATTATAAACAGTGCTGTGATGAACATTGGAGTACATGTGTCTCTTTCAATTCTGGTTTCCTCAGTGTGTATGCCCAGGAGTGCAATTGCTGGATCATATGGCAGTTCTATTTCCAGTTTTTTAAGGTATCTCCACACTGTTCTCCATAATGGCTGTACTAGTTTGCATTTCCACTAACAGTGTAAGAGGGTTCCCTTCTCTCCACACCCTCTCCAGCATTTATTGCATGTAGACTTTTGGATAGCAACCATTCTGACTGGTGTGAAATGGTATCTCATTGTGGTTTTGATTTGCATTTCTCTGATTATGAATGATGTTGAACATTTTTTCATGTTTTTTAGCCATCTGTTTGTCTTCTTTGGAGTAATGTCTGTTTAGTTCTTTGGACCATTTTTTGATTGGGTCGTTTATTTTTCTGGAGTTGAGCTGAAGGAGCTGCTTATATACATATTTTGGAGATTAATTCTTTTTCAGTTGTTTCATTTACTATTATTTTCTCCCATTCTGAAAGCTGTCTTTTCACCTTGCTTATAGTTTCCCTTGCTGTGCAGAAGCTTTTAATTTTAATGAGGTCCCATTTGTTTATTTTTGGTTTTATTTCCAATATTCTGGAGGTGGGTCATGGAGGATCATGCTGTGATTTATGTCGGAGAGAGTTTTGCCTATGTTCTCCTCTAGGAGTTTTATAGTTTCTGGTCTTACATTTAGATCTTTCTTCCATTTTGAGTTTATTTTTGTGTATGGTGTTAGCAAGTGTTCTAGTTTCATTCTTTACAGGTGGCTTACCAGTTTTCCCAGCACCACTTGTTAAAGATACTGTCTTTTCTCCATTTTATATTCTTGGCTCCTTTGTCAAAGACAAGGTGTCCATAAGTGAGTGGATTTATCTCTGGGCTTTCTATTCCAACCAGTCCATTCTAAAGGAGATCAATCCTGGGTGTTCATTGTAAGGACTGATGCTAAAGCTGAAACTCCAATACTTTGGCCACCTCATGCGACGAGTTGACTCACTGGAAAAGAGTCTGATGCTAGGAGGGATTGGGGGTGGGAGGAGACGGGGACGACAGAGAATGATATGGCTGGATGGCATCACCGACTCGATGGACATGAGTTTGAGTGAACTCCGGGACTTGGTGATGGACAGAGAGGCCTGGCATGCTGTGATTCATGGGGTAGCAAAGAGTCGGACACGACTGAGCGACTGAACTGACTGACTGATAACAGAAGCAAAACTAAAACTATAAATCTTAACTTTCCATAACAGAATCTTTTGTAGAATTACACTCTGTGCTTCCATGCTTCATTTCAGTTCAGTTCAGTTCAGTTGCTCAGTCGTGTCCGACGCTTTGAGACCCCATGAACCACAGCACGCCAGGCCTCCCTGCCCATCACCAACTCCCGGAGTTCACTCAAACTCATGTCCATCGAGTCAGTGATGCCATCCAGCCATCTATTCTCTGTCTTCCCCGTCTGCTCCCGCCCCCAATCCCTCCCAGCATCAGAGTCTTTTCCAGTGAGTCAACTCGTCGCATGAGGTGGCCAAAGTATTGGAGTTTCCGTTTTAACATCAGTCCTTCCAATGAACACCTAGGATTGATCTCCTGTAGAAAGGAATGGTTGGATCTCCTTGCAGTCCAAGGGACACTCAAGAGTCTTCTCCAGCACGATAGTTCAAAAGCATAAATTCTTCGGTGATCAGCTTTCTTTACAGTCCTACACTCACACCCATACATGACCACGGGAGAAAACATAGCCTTGACTAGACGGACCTTGGTTAGCAAAGTAATGTTTCTGCTTTTTGATATGCTGTCTATGTTGGTCATAACTTTCCTTCCAAGGAGTAAGCATCTTTTAATTTCATGGCTGCAATCAGCATCTGCAGTGATTTTGGAGCCCAAGAAAATAAAGTCTGACACTGTTTCCACTGTTTCCCCATCTATTTCCCATGAAGTGATGGGACCAGATGCCATGATCGTTGTTTTCTGAACGTTGAGCTTCAAAGCAACCTTTTCACTCTCCTCATTCACTTTCATCAAGAGGATTTTTAGTTCCTCTTCCCTTTCTGCCATAAGGGTAGTGTCATCTGCATATCTGAGGTTATTGATATTTCTCCCAGCAATCTTGATTCCAGCTTGTGCTTCTTCCAGCCCAGTGTTCCTCATGATATACTCTGCATAGAAGTTAAATAAGCAGGGTGACAATATAAAATCTTGACATATCCCTTTTCCTATTTGGAACCAGTCTGTTGTTCCATGTCAAGTTCTAACTTTTGCTTCTTGACCTGCATACAGGTTTCTCAAGAAGCAGGTCAGGTGGTCTGGATTTCCCATCTCTTTCAGAATTTTCCACAGTTTATTGTGATCCACACAGTCAAAAGCTTTGGCACATCAATGAAGCACAAATATATGTTTTTCAGGAACTCTCTTGCTTTCTCCATGATCCAGCAGATGCTGGCAATTTGATCTCTGGTTCCTCTGCCATTTCTAAAACCTGCTTGAACATCTGTAATTTCACGGTTCACATATTGCTGAAGTCTGGCTTGTAGAATTTTGAGTATGACTTTACTAGCCTGTGAGATGAGTGCAATTGTGCAGTAGTTTGAGCATTCTTTGGCATTGCCTTTCTTTGGGATTGGAAGAAGACTAACCTTTTCTAGCCGTGTGGGCCACTGCTTAGTTTTCCAAATTTGCTGGCATATTGAGTGCAGCATGTTCACAGCATCATCTTTCAGGATTTGAAATAGCTCAACTGGAATTCCTTCACCTCCACTAGCTTTGTTCATAGTGATGCTTTCTAAGGCCCACTTGACTTCACATTCCAAGATTTCTGGCTCCAGGTGAGTGATCACGCCATCGTGATTATCTTGGTCGTGAAGATCTCTTTTGTACAGTTCTTCTGTTTATTCTTGCCACCTCTTCTTAGTATCTTCTGCTTCTGTTAGGTCCATACAATTTCTGTCCTTTATCGAGTCTATCTTTGCATGAAATGTTCCCTTGATATCCCTATGTTTCTTGAAGAGATCTCTTGTATTTCCTATTCTGTTGTTTTCCTCTATTTCTTTGCATTGATCTCTGAGGAAGGCTTTCTTATCTCTCCTTGCTATTCTTTGGAACTCTGTATTCAGATGCTTCTATCTTTCCTTTTCTCCTTTGCTTTTCGCTTCTCTTCTTTTCACAGCTATTTGTAAGGCCTCCTCAGACAGCCATTTTGCTTTTTTTGCGTTTCTTTTCCATGGAGATGGTCTTGGTCCCTGCCTCCTGTACAGTGTCACGAACCTCTGTCCAGAGTTCATGAGGCACTCTATCTATCAGATCTAGTCCCTTAAATCTATTTCTCACTTCCTCTGTATAATCATGAGGGATTTGATTTAGGTTATATCTGAATGGTCTGTGGTTTTCCCTACTTTCTTCAATTTCAGTCTGAATTTGGCAATAAGGAGTTCATGATCTGAGCCACAGTAAGCTCCTGGTCTTGTTTTTGCTAACTCTATACAGCTTCTCCATCTTTGGCTGCAAATAATATAATCAATCTGATTTCAGTGTTGACCATCTGGTGATGTCCATGTGTAGAGCCTTCTCTTGTGTTGTTGGAAGAGGGTGTTTGCTATGACCAGTGCATTCTCTTGACATAAATCTATTAGCATTTGTCCTGCTTCATTTCATGCTCCAAGGCCAAATTTGCCTGATACTCCAGGTGTTTCTTGACTTTCTACTTTTGCATTCCAATTCCCTATAATGAAAAGGACATCTTTTTTGGGTTTTAGTTCTAAAAGGTCTTGTAGGTCTTCATAGAACCGTTCAACTTTGGCTTCTTCAGCATTACTGGTTAGGGCATAAACTTGGATTCCTGTAATATTGAATAGTTTTCCTTGGAAACAAACAGAAATCATTCTGTCCTTTTTAAGATTGCATTCAAGTACTGCATTTCAGATTCTTTTGTTGACCATGATGGTTACTTCATTTCTTCTAAGGGATTCCTGCCCACAGTAATAGATATAATGGTCATCTGAGTTAAATTCACCCATTCCAGTCCATTTTAGTTCACTGATTCTTAGAATGTCTATGTTCAGTCTTGTCATCTCCTGTTTGACCACTTTCAATTTGCCTTGATTCATGGACCTAATGTTCCAGTTTCCTAGGCAATATTGCTCTTTATTGCATCGGCCCTTACTTGTATCACCAGTCACATCCACAACTGGGTATTTGTTTTGTTTTGGCTCCATCCCTTTATTCTTTCTGGATTTATTTCTCCACTGGTCTCCAGTAGCGAACTGGGCACCTACCGACCTGGGGAATTCTTCATTCAGCATCCTATCATTTTGCCTTTTCATACTGTTCATGGGCTTCTCAAGGCAAGTATACTGAAGTGGTTTGCCATTCCCTTCTCCAGTGGACCACATTCTGTCAGACCTCTCTAACATGACCCGTCCGTCTTGGGTGGCCCCACACGGCATGGCTTAGTTTCACTGAGTTAGACTGGGCTGTGGTCCATGTGATCAGATCGACTAGTTTTCTGTGATTATGATTTCAGTGTGTCTGCTCTCTGATGCTCCCCACCCCCCCCTCAAATAACTACCTTCTTATTTGGGTTTTTCTTACCTTGGTTGTGGGTTATCTCTTCACAGCTGCTCCAGCAAAGCGCAGCTGCTCTACCTTACCTTGGACATGGGGGAGCGCCTCTTGGCCACACTTCTGGGCCTGGTCGTTTGCACCGAGTCTCTTGCGTCTGCACCGCCAGAGCCGGCGTCTCTCTCATCTGCACCGCCGGAGATGGTGTCTCTCGCGTCTGCGCCGCTGGAGCCGGCTCAACCCATAGCAATCATTAAAACAAAAGCAGTATTATAAATTTCTTAATCCGTTACTTCATTTATGGAGAGTTTCCTTTATACAGAAATCCACAACAAAGCTATACCCCATAGAGTAGCAATCTGCAATGTCCCAATAAAAGTTTTATAAAATGAAAAGTTGGAAAAATGTTTGTTGATCCTGCTATGCACCTACCTGGAAGGCAGTTATCAAGCTTTTTCTGCCATCATTGTATGTTTGCATCTAATATTTTGCCCAAATAATGCGGAATATTCAATAGAATATTATTAAGCAAATTAGTTTGTGATGTACACATATGTAGTTAAAAGTAAATATGTGTGTGCTTTCATGTTGTTGCTTCAGTTGTGTCCAGCTGTTTTCAATGCTGTGGACTGTAACACACCAGGCTCCTCTGTCCATGGGATTCTCCAGGCAAGAATACTGAACTGGATTGCCATTTCCTTATCTAGAGGATCTTCCTGGCCCAGGAACCGACCCGCCAGTCTCTTTGCTTCATTGACAGGAAGTTTCTTTGCCACCAGCAACACCTGGGAGTATATATATATATGTGTGTGTGTGTGTGTGTGTATACAACTTTAATAAACAATTTAAAGGCAAGCCTTCTTAGTTTATAAGTATTTTAAATTTGAAAGGATGAGTTAAATAAAAAATAAGTGTAAAAACTATCCTTGGCAAAAAGAATATCAAATCCAAAGATCCTGTATCATCAGGGATTATTATTTAGGCACTCTGACTCAGTATTTAGAGCCTAGGAAGCAAGAAGGATAGAGATGTGAGAAGATTTGCAAATACCACAAGATTATAGACTATGTAGTGTTTTATCAGCCATTTTAAATATTTTAAACTTTAGTAAGTGTTGGTGATAAATCTATAGGAGAATTTCAGCAGACAGAATAAAATCTCAATTTGGAAGGAAATATTTTTTTGAGGTGTGTATTTCATTATCATAACTGCACACTTTGAAGTTGGTCAGGTTCACTTTTATGAAAGTGGTATCAATTTTGAAACCACTTTTATTTGTTTTGGATTTAGATTATATTAGTAGATAACTTCATGAATATGAGACTACTTAATATCTAAAATTCATTTTCTCTGATAACAAACGATTATGAAATTTAGAAGGAAGATTAGAAAACAAGGAGTCAAAGTTTTATCATACACTTTTTTTTTTTTTTTTTCTGGAGAGAATTTAGATCATTGAGCCATATGTTTCGTGGAACTGTCACTGTTGGTAAAAATGAAACTATCTACCATTTACAACTTAGGGTTCTATGGGAATTATTCCTGATCTGAAACCCAGTAGAATATTTCCTCTGCAAAACTGCATTCAATCTCTGAACTCAGTTTCTTCCACTTGTCAGTTTTTATGGTCTGGTGAGTAACCATTATATCTGTGTTTAATTAATTCATTGAATAAATATTTGATAATTTTATGGGCCAGACTGTGTTCTAGGCTTGGAGTATACATCAGGGAGAAAAAGTACTCTGCTCTCATGTATCTTCTATTGGCTTTGTAAAGTGAAAGTCATTCAGTCATATTTGACTCTTTGCAACCCTATGAACTATACTGTCCATGGAATTCTCCAGGCCAGAATACTGCAGTGGTTAGCCTTTCCCGTCTCCAGGGGTTCTTCCCAACCCAGGGATCAAACTCAGGTCTCCTTCATTGTAGGCGAATATTTTACTAGTTGAGTCACAAGGGACATTGCTATTGGCTTTTAGTAGAAAAAAAAAAAAAAGCATAAATGAAAATATACCAGAAGATGATCATTGCAATGATCAAAAATAACCAGTGGATAACTGTTTTTATATGTTTCAAATGAGGTTTATTTCGTACACACACACGAAAAAACATGTAGATAATCAAAGCCCAAAGATTTTCTATCTTATTTCGTTTGTTGAATGGTTGAGATCGTCACAGAATAATCCTTTTGAACACTTAGCCTAACAAGCTGAAACAGTTTGAGCCAATTTAATTGATAGACCTGAAAGTATAATACTTTTATTTAAGCAATTTTATTACAAATTTTCTATTGTACCTACTCCTAGGAATCATAAAAGTATAAAAAATGATGTGATTACATATTAATATTAAATATTAGGAATTATCTTCCCTTCTCGGGAAATAATTCCAATATATTCATAATTTAGTATATGGAATATTAAAGGGCAATTGTCTGTAATTAGTAGGCTTTTTTATTCTTCTTAAAAAGTAAATTACTGAATGTGTGTGCTTAATCGTGTCCGACTCTTTATGACTCTGGATTGTAGCCCACCAGGCTCCTCTGTCCATGGGATTACCCAGGAAAGAATACTGAAGCGGGTTGCCATTTCCTACTCTGAGAGATCGTCCCAACCCAGAGACCAAAGCTGTGTATCCTGCCTTTTCTTCATTGGCAGGAGGATTCTTAAACCAGGAACCATTTGGGAAGCCCAAACTACTGAATAAATGTGATAAAAGCATTGACTTAATCAAGTATCTTGAGCTTAGCCCATATCTGGTTTATCTGGTCACCTTGGGGACTTTGTAGCCAGTGGTGACTTTGACATATTAAAGTGAGTAATTTCAGAACGTTTTCCTTTCCTTGTCCTGACCTTTCCCTCTGCCTGCCCTCTCTTCCTCCTTTTTCCTCTCCTCTTCTTCCACTTCCTTCTTTTTCTTGCTTGAATACTAATGCCAGCATTTTCTCCTGTTAGTTTCAAAAGACTTTTGTGGCCAAAACAGATAGGTAGAATAAAAATAGACCTCAGAAGATTTTTAAAAATATATCTGGCCTCTCATTTCAATATTAAATAATATCAAATAATGTCAGGCAAGTGTTCAACAGACTGAAACTAATTGCATAAAATACTATAAACATGATTCTCATGGGATCTAAAAGGTGAGATAAAGACATACACAAAAACACTTGCCAAAAAGATAAAGAAAGAAAAGAAACAATGAAAGGAGGAAGAAAGAAAGGGAAAAGGCATAGCACATGAAGTGAGAGGTTGTGAATTTTTTTATTATCAGTGAGATATTTTAGTTTGAGATAGTTTAGTTAGTGACATGATTAACAATGTTAATAAGTATAAAATGCAAAATCTCTTTAATTAACAAGATGAAAATATCATTAGCTTATTTTGAAAATGTGAGTCTGAGTGTAAGAACACATGGTTTTCGTTAATAAGTCATGAATTAAACGTTTTATAGTCTCTTTTTTTGCTAAATAAGATTGTGTGGGTCACAGTCTAGATTATTACCAGCCAATCTCAGTTAAATGTACTGCTGATAAACTCCCAAAATTTCTTCTTTAAAAAATAGAAACATTCTTGCAAGATATTGAGTAAGAGATCTCATAGAAGATGCTTAGCCTTTGAAGCATCGTTTTAGGGGTGAGTTAGGTGTGATTCTCATTTTATATTGAATAGAAAATTAAAACCCTCCCTTTTATAACTTTAGAAGTTTTGGTAGAGATTTTTAGCCACATCATCATCATTTTTCATGTTTCTGCTTAAGAAAAAGATTCTTTTAATTAGTTAGTTAATAATCCCTTCAGATATGATCCATATTAACCAATACTGCTTGTAAATTAAGTGTTATCTCTGGTTTACTGTCTTGTAGACTATTCTAGTTGAGCGGAATCTAGGGTAAATGCTTTATATAATGATGCAGTCATTAGTCTCTATGTATTTATGAAATTCTTACTTTTAGTTGGATAATACATACTTCGAAAGTTATTTGACAATAGCAAGCTCATGTAAAAAGACTTGAATCCAGATAGGTACTGAAACTTCCATGCTTGTCAAAACTTCATAATTACTTTTTAAAAATATCTTTCTGATGATATAAACAAATAAATAATGTTTTAAAAATAATAATAACAAGGATAGGAAATAATTTAAAAAGAAAAAAGCAATAAATTATCCAAGTAAAGAATAAAAATGCAAATGATAAAAGCCATAATCCCAAAAGATGCAAACAATGTACATTAGTAAGATGAGAATAGTTTAAACCAGCCTTAACATTATTTATCATACTAAAGCTAACATTTGCTAAAGGGGAACATTTAAGGTCTCGTTTTTTAGCTCCTGGACTTTGGAGGTATAAAACTACTACAATGATTTGCCTCTGTAAATCATCAGGTTATACACTTGATGCATGAGGATATTGATAATTGCATAACACCAATTAAATCAGTTTCTAAGACTTGAAACCATCCAAATCTCCTGAATCAAAGCTCCATGATTAAAGTCCGTCTCATACTTTGGTAATTCTCATTTTGGAGATACCCAAAGTTAAAAAAAAAATAGCTTTGATTTTTAAAATTCCACTTGTGTGTTTTTAAAGACTTTCTTAAAATAAGAGTAAAGAAAATGTGAGAGTGACTCTGTGGAAACTAATTTAATTCATTCAGCTGTTGTTGAAAATAATGTCTTTTAAAAGTTTATGCTATTTAGGTTAATTCCAAATTTTAAAAGTTGTGAAAAATTGATGCGAGCTCTCAGATAATAAAATATAGTCTTTTATTAATAGTTTTTAAGTTGAGCTGTGTCATTAGTAACTTATAAACTACCATTTATAACCACAATTATTTATTCTTTAAGTTCATATACTTTTAAATCATTGATTTGAATATTTAAATTGATTTTCTAACCTATATCGTGGCAGAACTGCCATATGAAAGTATTTTCTCTAAAGGGAAACAAAATATTCTTAAGTAGCACAAGGGCATCTAATCATTTGATATTTAGATATCAAATGTTCACTGAGAATAATATCAAAAATATGTTGTTACTAATAGAAAATTTGAAACAGTTATCTCAATATATACTCATTGCATGTGATAAGGAATTAAGTTTTATATAGAAGAAATTTCAATGATGTTGTTAGCATGTTTTAACTCTGATCAGCATACAAACAAAATAATGTCAATTCTTTAGGAATACCAGGAAAATGAGAGATTGTGAATAAATATAGTCAAAGTTATAAATTGTGAGTGAGTAAAACAAAAGCAATTATAAGAAAAATAATCAATATGCATCCTGTGTTTCCCCCCCCCAAGGAGGGAGTATTAGTTTTATTGCAAAGACGGAGTTGTCCTTATTTAACTCCATGACCCCAAAGTCACACATATGTGCATACATACACTACATACACTCTACTTTGTGACTATGCAAACTCAGGTGGTTTAAGCGAAGAATAATGGGAAATCCTGTCATGAAATCACTTGAATTCATCAGAAGCCAACTGTAATGTGGGAGCCTTGAGAATAATAAACTCCTTTTACTTCACCCTATTGGCAACATTCATTCCAATACTCATTTCCCCTTATTTATGTGATGAACAAAATAAAAATGCTTTTAAAAACAAACGTATCACTGAATTTGTTTCCTTAATAGTTAAATTTTGAAGTTGATATGTACAAACTTCAACTATCTTATCAATTTTCTTATTGAACATTTGATTCTTAAATATTACATAATTACAGAAGACAGATTATAAATACAATAAGTAATATATAGTTGTAACATGATGTCAGTTCAGTCGCTCAGGTGTGTCCGACTCTCCGTGACCCCATGAATCACAGCACGCCAGGCTTCCCTGTCCATCACCAACTCCCGGAGTTCACTCAAACTCATGTCCATCGAGTCGGTGATGCCATCTAGCCATCTCATTCTCTGTCGTCCCCTTCTCCTCACGCCCCCAACTTTTCCCAGCATCAGCGATATTAAATACTCTTGCCTGGAAAATCCCATGGGTGGTGGAGCCTCGCAGGCTGCAGTCCATGGGGTCACGAAGAGTCAGACACGACTGAGCGACTTCACTTTCACTTTTCACTTTCATGCATTGGAGAAGGAAATGGCAACCCACTCCAATGTTCTTGCCTGGAGAATCCCAGGGATGGGGGAGCCTGGTGGGCTGCCGTCTATGGGGTCTCACAGAGTCGGACACGGCTGAAGAGACTTAGCAACAGCAGAAAATCCTCTTAATATGTAAGAATACATATTGCCTAAAGAATCTAAATATATACAAAGACAATTCTTTTTCACCATTTTCCAACTTCACAATTTCACATTTTACATGAATTAAAGTTCTGTTTCAGGCATAACAGCTCATGTTTAAATTTTATCACACAGCTTCATATGTAGTGTAAAGATCTTATAAAAGTGTATTACAAATTTCTCCTTCCCATTCTTTGTGCCATTATTGTAACCATTTATTTAACATCTCCTTGTAAACACAGGATGTTGAAACATATTTTGCAGCAATCAAAATATGGAAAATTACATTTTGCCTTCATTTTTCCAATTTTGTCACTCTTCACTTCTTTGCAAACATCAAAGTTTATGATGTATGCAAAATGTGTTCCACTAAAAATTCCCCTAAACATTTTCTGTAGTGTATGCCTGGTGGAACAAAGCTCCTAAGCTCTTATTTGTTTGATAAAAGCAAACTTCGCCTTCTCTTTTTAAAGATACATTTTTTGTTGGCTATAAAATTATGTTTGGACATATTTTTCAAGACTTTAAAGCTGTCACTTCATTGTCTACTTGCCTCATGGTTTCAGATGGGAAAACTTCTGTAGATTATATGAAATTATTTTTCAAGATTTTATTTTTTGTTTTTGGTAGTTAAAACATAACATGTATGAATGTATTGTTTTCACTTTTCTTGTTTTGGTTTTGTTTTTATTTTTGTATTTATCAAACTTTGTGTACTTTGAGACTGTTGTATCTGTGGTATTATGTCTGTCATTAATTTTGGTTATTTCTCAAATATAATGTCTTCAAATATGTCATTTTCCTTATTTACTCTTTTTTTCCTTTGGAAATTCCAGGACACATAATGTCATGGTTTGCTCTTGGCCAGCAGCTATTGGATATTCTTTTCTGTTTTGTTTGTTTTTACCCTATATTTTCTCATTGCATTCCATTTTGGCATTCTCTGTCAACCTATGTTCACTCTTTCCTTGGTAAGTAAATGACTGAGTCTATCAAAGATAAGAGTTTAGTTTGAATAGATTGTTTCATTTTTAGCAATCACATTTGATTCTTTTAGTTTCTATCTCTCTTCTGAAGTTAACAATCAGAGTTTGCACGTTGTTTGCCTATTCCATTATAACTTTTAAGATAAATATCACAATTATTTTGAATTTCCTCTCTGATAGTTTTAGTATTTTTGTCATTTGAGTGTTGTTCTGATTATTGCCCTGTGTTTTCAGATTCTGCTTTTTTTCTTGATTTATTTCATATTTTATTTTATTTTTGAAATCTGGAAAAATATTATATAATATATACATATATGAGAGAGAAACTAGTACAACTTTTATCCTGTTTTGGTTTTAGTGTGAGATGCTTGCTAATCTACTCAAGAGTTTGGCTTCATGTAATGACTTCTATTTCTTAATACAAGATTTGAAATTTTCTGCTGGTAAGAGCACCAGAGGCTTCTGTGGTCTTCAGAGCTTTTACACTGTAAAGGAAGCCCATTTAAGTCTCCAGTAGACCTATACATTGTTCTAGTTTGATTGCTCTATATGCTTATATGGTGTTAAGCATCACAAGCCCCAGGTAAACACATGTTTCTTCCCCATCACTTTCTAAATACTTCTGTCACTGTCCTCATTTCTTCAGATCATCTGCCCTGTGACCTCAATTTTTTTCATAGGTTCATGAGGAGGTTTTTGGAGTCTTTCCATTTTTGCCTTGTTTTATGGATGGGAGTGACATTCTACCTAGCTCCCACATTTCTACACTAAAACTAGAAGTCCATTTTATTAGTTTTTAGAATGTAGCTTTCTAATAAAATTCTCTATCAATTAAGTGGGCTTCCCTGATAGCTCAGTTCATAAAGAATTCACCTGCAGTTCAGGAGACCCTGGTTCGATTCCTGGGTCAGGAAGATCTGCTGGAGAAGGGACAGGCTACCCACTCCAGTGGGTAATACCACTCTAGTGGTAGCTATCCACTCTAGGCTACCCATTCTTGGGCTTTCCTGTGGCTCAGCTGGTAAACAATCAGCCTGCAATGCACGAGACCTGGGTTCAGTCCCTGGGTTGGGAAGATCCTGTGGAGAAGCGAAAGGATACCCACTTCAGTATTGTGGCCTAGAGAATTCTATGTACTGTATAGTCCATGGGGTCACAAATATTTTGTGTACTTATTAATCACATTTATTTTAACTCAGTGTCTGAATTTCAGTGTTAATCTCTTCATATTCTTCTCTTAGTTTTTAGTCATTTGTTCTTATCACCCAACATGCAAACTTGATTCCAATACAATATATAGTGAATAAAATATTTATCACAATGATTCAAGCTCTGGTTAGTATTACCTTCTCCTGAAATGAATTTGATTGTTCAATATGGCTGCCAGGTAGAACATAAGCAATCATTTAAATCTTTTTTTTTTTTGGAAAGAACTGTTTAAAGCTGTATTATGGTTAACTGTTAGTTCATTTGCTTAATTTCTACTAGAGAAGTACATTAAGATCATATAATTTCCAGGGTCCTGACCAGGATAAACACCAGAGTTTCCATAACTGATTTGTCCTTAAACCAAATTATTCTCTCCCAAAAATGCAAAACTGGGAAAACTCATTTTGGGGAAATAACTACTTGCCACCTCTTTCAAACAACTTCATAGGCTCACAGCTCCCCTCTCTATGTATCAGTAAATGTCTTTAAGGAACAAGAACTGAATAAAACTGAACTCACCCAGTGTCCTTTCCCTTCAAGTTTTGGCTGCTCAATTCTTTGCTCTCCAGGTATCTGTAAGATATCTAATGTTCAGTAATTTACAGTATGATGTTCAGAAATATCTATAAAAATATATTTTGATATTATTCTAAACAATATTTATAGTTGAACATATAAGTGTTTGATCCTATCCTGCTATTTAAAATGCTTATTAACTATTATCATTTTTGTCATCTAGTAAAACTTCTTTGACATCTCTGGCTAGTGCTTTCTTTCTTGGATTCTGATAACACATTGTATATAGCCCTGTAATAAAATGTAATGAACTATTCTATGTTTAATCACTTCCCTGCCTTCATGCTGTACAGATTATGAAGCTTATATGTTGTGTATTGCATTCAACACTTTGAATGATCATGATATACAAAAATTATATTTAAATTAAACAAAACCAGTCCCTCAGCAACACTATTAAATTTATTTTATAGTAGTATGTTACCTATAAATAATTGCATAAAGCTTACACTTTCCTACTAAACCTTTAGGCCATGTATCAATATGTAAATAACAAATACCCATCTTTGTAGTAACTAATCATGTCACTTCTTTTAAATTCTTTTTTTTTTATGTAATTAATTTATTTTTTATTGGAGGCAAATTATTTTACAATATTATATTGGTTGGTTTTGCCATACATTGATATGATATGAATTTGCCCCGGGTTTACATAAGTTCCCCCTCCTGAATTCTTTTGGAGAATGATCACTATTCATCTGTTGTATAGTTCATGCACTGACAGCAGAACATTTCATTGTATTACTCCCTTGTCTCCTACTGGGAACTCTCTAGATATTTTACAGAAATGGATTATCAAGGAAAGAAATTGACTGTCATGGATAGAAGTGTAGAACAGAGACAGGATTTGACAATTCTAGAAGTGAAATTAGTTGTGGTAAGTTTTTAAAATTGGCAACAATAAAGCAAATATAAGATTTGATTTAGGCCTGCAAGAAATTAAGATATGAACTGTATTGAAAAAGTCTGAGGAATATTGAAACAAGGTAAACTGTTCAATATGTTTTAGTTCACGTTACACTAGGAACAGAAGGCAGCTTATGGTTGAAATGGAGTAAGTACTTTTATATTGGAATAAATACTTCCACAAAGAAAATTACAATCTCTTTGGCTAGAATTCTGGTCAAAGCATGAAAGTCAGTTGCAAAAGTGAATAAAATGAGAGTTACAAAGAGATTGAAAGAGAATTTGGGAATATTACATTTTCTACCAACAAAAATTGGTTTCATGAATTCAGAAGATGGAATGCCTTGATTAATGATACCTATAGGAAAAGGAGTACGTCAAGGTTGCATATTGTCACCCTGCTTATTTAACTTATATGCAGAGCACATCATGAGGAATGCTGGGCTGGAAGAAGCACAAGCTGGAATCAAGATTTCTGGGAGAAATATCAATAACCTCAGATATGCAGATGACATCACCCTTATGGCAGAAAGTGAAGAGAAACTCAAAGGCCTCTTGATGAAAGTGAAAGAGGAGAGTGAAAAGGTTGGCTTGAAGCTCAACATCCAGAAAATGAAGATGATGGCATCTGGTCCCATCACTTCTTGGGAAATAGATGGGGAAACAGTGGAAACCGTGTCAGACTTTACTTTTGGGGGCTCTAAAATCACTGCGGATGCTGATTGCACCCATGAAATTAAAAGACGCTTACTCCTTGGAAGGAAAGTTATGACCAGCCTAGATAGCATATTAAAAAGCAGAGACATTACTTTGCCACGGTCCGTATAGTCAAGGCTGTGGTTTTTCCCATGGTCTTGTATGGATGTGAGAGTTGGACTGTGAAGAAAGCTGATCACCGAAGAATTGATGCTTTTGAACTGTGGTGCTGGAGAAGACTCTTGAGAGTCCCTTGGACTACAAGGAGATCCAACCAGTCCATTCTAAAGGAGATCAATCCTGGGTGTTCATTGGAAGGACTGATGCTAAAGCTGAAACTCCAATACTTTTCCACCTCATGCGACGAGTTGACTCACTGGAAAAGAGTCTGATGCTGGGAGGGATTGGGGGTAGGAGGAGACGGGGACGACAGAGAATGAGATGGCTGGATGGCATCACCAACTCAATGGACATGAGTTTGAGTGAACTCCGTGAGTTGGTGATGGACAGGGAGGCCTGGCATGCTGTGGTTCTTGGGGTCGCTAAGAGTCAGATATGACTGAGCGACTGAACTGAACTGAACTGATCTAGTTAAGACACTAATGTAAATAATGATGCCACTGTGAAATTTGTAACCAGATTCCAAGGATTAGTTAAGACTGATGCTTGTAGCTAAAATATAATGATAACTCAGAGAGAGTAACAAGGCAAATTTCTCACATCAAAGGAACTCTCAGAGATAATTCCTAAATTTGAAATCACAAAGAATGAAATGCTGGAAAGCTAATCCAAACTTAGGAAAAAAATGTAAAAATTCACATGAGTGTGTGCACACTAAGTCACTTCAGCCACGCTCAACTCTGCGATCCTATGGATCATAGCCCACCAGGCTCTTCAGTCCATGGGCATTCTCCAGGCAAGAATACAGGAGTGGGTTGCTATACCCTTCTCCAGGGGATTTTCCCAATTCAGGGATTGAACCTGCATCTCCTGTGTCTCTGTCATTAGAAGATTTGTTCCTTACTACTAGTACCATCTGGGAAGCCCCACAACTCATGAAGACATAGAAATAAAGCTTTTGGGGTGGAGAAGATGGCGGAGGAATAGGACAGGGCGACCACTGTCTCCCCCACAAATTCAGCAAAAGAACATTTGAACGCTGAGTAAATTCCACAAAACAACTTCTGAATGCTGGCAGAGGACATCAGAAACCCAGAAAAGCAGCCCATTGTCTTCAAAAGGAGTTAGGAAAGAGTATAAAAGATAAAAAGAGAGGCAAAAGAGGGAGGGACGGAGCTCCGTCCTGGGAAGGGAGGCTTAAAAAAAAAAAAGAATAGAGAAGTTTCCAAATGCCTGGAAACAGGCACTGACGAATCTGTGGCCAGCCTTGGAACGTTAGAGGGCCACATA
Organism: Moschus berezovskii; assembly: GCF_049115385.1. Lineage (NCBI taxonomy): Eukaryota > Metazoa > Chordata > Mammalia > Artiodactyla > Moschidae > Moschus > Moschus berezovskii. Next base: position 9,537,473 of record NC_142469.1, read on the forward strand.
ACCGGGAGGAAAAAAGAAATAATTAAAACCCACAGACTAAGTGCTCAGAGGAAACTCTCAGTGGGGAAGTGGTGCAGACGCCCACACCCCCCACTGGCAAGCGGGGACTGGGCAGGGAGGCTCGGGCAGCAGCTCTTAGAGAGAGCACTGGCCCTGAACGCCCCGAGGGCAAGCTGAGGACATTAACGGGAGACAGCTAAGTAGACTGTGCAACTTGCAAAAAGGTGAAAAGCCCCAACCTAAGACTCCGTCAGCCCCACTCACAGAACGAAGGACTGAGCAAAGCGAGCTGGCTGTGGGTGGCCCATCCCCCATCCCCTGTCGGGACAGGCAGGGAGGGCAGCCAGCGCCAGAAGGGGCAACCGCGTACTCAAAGAGGCTTCCCATCCCAAGCGGCAGGCAGGCTTCATTGCTAACCGAGACTTCTCTGGTTCTGGCTGGTAGATATCTGCCTGAGAAAGTGCGCCGGTTGTACACCCAGAAAACTGTGCGGCAGGGACCGGGGAGGTGATAAGTCACAGTGACCGTGCTCACCAAACACCTGGTCACCTCAGCTGCTGGGACTGGGGAAGGCACAAAATGCAGGCCCAGCCAAGTCTGCACATTTGTGGAGTACCTGAGGACCTGAACCTGAGCCGCTCAGACCTGGGAAGTGCATGCAACCCAGCACCGGCCGCGGACAGTTCCCGACAGAGCAACCTAGAGCCTGAGCAGCATAAACAGGGAAAGCACACACGCTGCGAGCAGGGGCAATCTCAGTGTAGCCAAGACACTGCACACTCCCCAAAGATGCCAGGGATATTAGCTAGCAGCGTCCCTCCCTCCCCACAGCATGTCTGAACAGGTGAACATATTAAAATGTCCACCACCACCCCCGTGTATTAAGGCGGGAATTAGACACGGAAGAGACCAGCAAACAGAAGAGCTTAAGCAGAAAGAACTGCCTTGGAGGTGCCAGATGGAGAAGTCTTAAGCCTACTGCAAGAATAAGACCGAAAACCAGAGGCAGAGGCTTAACTCCAAATCCTGAGAACACCAGAGATCTCCTGTTCCAGGGAACATTAACTGATAGGAGCTCATCAAATGCCTTCATACATACACTGAAACCAGGCACCACCCAAGGGACAACAAGTTTCAGAGAAAGACATATCACGCAAATTTGCCAGCAACACAGGAGAATAGCTCTGAACTTCAATATACAGGCTGCCCAAATCCACTCCAAACCCACTGACATCTCAAACTCATTACTGGACACTATTTTGCACTCCAGAGAGAAGAAATCCAGCTCCACCCACCAGAACACTGACACAAGCTTCACTAACCAGGGAACCTTGACAAGCCACCTGTCTAACCCCACACACAGGGAGGAAACTACATAATTAAGAGAACTCTACCAACTGTCAGAAGACGGAAAGGCCACCCCAAGCACAGCAATATAAGTAAGATGAAGAGGCAAAGAAATACCCAGCAAGTAAAGGAACAGGATAAATGCCCACCAACACAAACAAAAGAGGAAGATATAGTGAACTACCTGATAAAGAATTTCAAATTTTAATAGTGAAAATTATTCAAAATCTGGAAAGCAAAATGGAGTTACAGATAAATAATTTGGAAAAAAGGATTGAAAAGATGCGAGAAACGTTTAATAAGGATTTAGAGGAAATAAAAAAGAGTGAGTAAATATACAATGAATAATGCAATAGATGAGATCAGAAACACTCTCAAGGGAACAAAGAGTAGAATAACGGAGGCAGAAGATAGGAAAAGCAAGCTAGAAGATAGAATTGTAGAAATAAATGAAACAGAGACAGAAAAAGAAAAACGAGTTAAAAAAAATGAAGACAATATTAGAGACCTCTGAGACAATGTTAAACGCCCCAACATTCGAATTTTAGGAGTCCCAGAAGAAGAAGACAAAAAGAAAGACCATGAGAGAATACTTGAGGAGATAATAGTTGAAAACTTCCCTAAAATAGGGAAGGAAATAATCACCCAAGTCCAAGAAACCCAGAGAGTCCCCAACAGGATAATACTCCAAGACAAATATTAATCAAATTAACAAAGATCAAACACAACTAACAAATATTAAAAGCAGCAAGGGAAAAGCAACAAATAACACACAAGGGGATTCCGATAAGGATAACAGCCGATCTCTCAACGGAAACACTTCAAGCCAGGAGGGAATGGTGAGACATACTTAAAGTGATGAAAGAAAGTAACCTACAGCCCAGATTAATGTACCCAGCAAGGATCTCATTCAAATATGAAGAAGAAATCAAAAGCTTTACAGACAAGCAAAAGCTGAGAGAATTCACTATCACCAAACCAGCTCTCCAACAAATACTAAAGGACCATCTCTAGACAGGAAACACAGAAAGACTGCACTAACTCGAACCCAAAGCAATAAAGAGAATGACAAAGGGATCATACTTATCAGTAATCACCTTAAATTTAAATGGGTTGAATGCCCCAACCAAAAGACAAAGGATGGCTGAATGGATACCAAAACAAGATGCACATATATGTTGTCTACAAGGGACCCACCTCTAAACGAGGGACACATACAGGCTGAAAGTGAAGGGCTGGAAAAAGATATTCCACGCAAACAGGGACCAAAAGAAAGCAGGAGCAGCAATACTCATATCAGATAAAATAGACTTTAAAACAAAGGCTGTGAAAAGAGACAAAGAAGGAAACTACATAATGATCAAAGGATCAATCCAAGAAGAAGATATAACAATTATAAATATTTAGGAATCCAGCATAGGAGCACCACAATACATAAGACAATTACTAACAAGTATGAAAGGGGAAATTAACAACAACCCAATAATAGTGGGAGACTTTAATACCCCACTCACACCTATGGATAGATCAAATAAACAGAAAATTAACAAGGAAACACAAACTTTAAATGATACAATAGACCAGTTAGACCTAATAGATATCTATAGGACATTTCACCCCCAAACGATGAATTTCACCTTTTTTTCAAGCGCACACGGAACCTTTTCCAGGATGCATCACATCCTGGGCCATAAATCTAGCATTGGTAAATTCAAAAAAATTGAAATCATTCCAAGCATCTTTTCTGACCACAATGCAGTAAGATTAGATCTCAATTACAAGAGAAAAACTATTAAAAATGCCAACATATGGAGGCTGAACAACACCATGCTGAATAACGAGCAAATCATAGAAGAAATTAAAGGAGAAAGCAAAATATGCATAGAAATGAACGAAAATGAAAACACAACAACCCCAATCCTCTGAGACACTGTAAAAGCAGTGCTAAGAGGAAGATTCATAGCAGTACAGGCACATGTCAAGTAACAAGAAAAAAGTCAACTAAATAACTTAACCCTACATCTAAAAAAACTAGAAAAGGAAGATATGAAGAATACCAGGGTAAGTTGAAGGAAAGAAATCTTAAAAATTAGGGCAGAAATAAATGCAAAAGAAACAAAAGAGACCATAGCAAAAATCAACAAAGCCAAAAGTATTTCTTTGAGAAGGTAAATACAATTGACAAACCACTAGCCAGACTCATCAAGAAACAAAGGGAGAAAAACCAAATCAATAAAATTAGAAATGAAAATGGAGAGATCACAACCGACAAAACAGAAATACAAAGGATTATTAGAGAATACTATCAACAATTAATGGCAATAAAACTGATAACTTGGAAGAAATGGACAAATACTTGGAAAAGTACAATTTTAAAAAACTGAACCAGGAAGAAATAGAAAATTTTAATAGACCTATCACAAGCATGGAAATAGAAGATGTAATCAGAAATCTTCAAGCAAACAAAAGCCCAGGTACAGACGGCTTCACAGCTGAACACTTCCAAAAATTTAGACAAGAACTAACAGCTATTCAACTGAAACTCTTCCAGAAAATTGCTCAGGAAGGTAAACTTCCTAACTCATTCTATGAGGCTACCATCACCCTAATCCCCAAACCTGGTAAAGATCCACCAAAAAAGAGAAAACTGTTTCAGAAAAACATCTATTTCTGCTTCATTGACTATGCCAAAGCCTTTGACTGTGTGGATCACAATAAACTGTGGAACATTCTGAAAGAGATGGGAATCCCAGACCACCTGACCTGCCTCTTGAGAAACCTGTACGCAGGTCAGGAAGCAACAGTTAGAACTGGACATGGAACAACAGACTGGTTCCAAATAGGAAAAGGTGTACGTCAAGGTTGTATATTGTCACCTTGCTTATTTAACTTCTATGCAGAGTACATCATGAGGAACGCTGGGCTGGAAGAAGCACAAGCTGGAATCAAGATTGCTGGGAGAAATATCAATAACCTCAGATATGCAGATGACACCACCCTTATGGCAGAAAGTGAAGAGGAACTCAAAAGCCTCTTGATGAAAGTGAAAGAGGAGAGTGAAAAGGTTGGTTTGTAGCTCAACATTCAGCAAACAAAGATCATCTCATCTGGTCCCATCACTTCATGGGAAATAGATGGAAAAACAGTGGAAACAGTGTCAGACTTTGTTTTTTTGGGCTCCAAAATCACTGCAGATGCTGATTGCAGCCATGAAATTAAAAGACGCTTGCTCCTTGGAAGGAAAGTTATGACCAAACTTGATAGTATATTAAAAAGCAGAGACATTACTTTGCCAACCAAGGTCCGTCTAGTCAAGGCAATGGTTTTTCCCGTGGTCATGTATGGATGTGAGAGTTGGACTGTGAAGAAGGCTGATCGCCAAAGAATCGATGCTTTTGAACTGTGGTGCTGGAGAAGACTCTTGAGAGTCCCTTATACTGCAAGGAGATCCAACCAGTCCATTCTAAAGGAGATCAATCCTGGATGTTCATTGGAGGGACTGATGCTAAAGCTGAAACTGCAATACTTTGGCCACCTCATGCGACAAGTTGACTCACTGGAAAAGACTCTGATGCTGGGAAAGGTTGGGGGCGGGAGGAGAAGGGGACGACGGAGAATGAGATGGCTGGATGGCATCACCGACTCTGTGGACATGAGTTTGAGTGTACTCCGGGAGTTGGTGCTGGACAGGGAGGCCTGGCGTGCTGTGATTCATGGGGTCGCGTAGAGTCGGACACGACTGAGCGACTGAACTGAACTGAACAGGCCAAAATCACTGATTAACACAGATGCAAAAATCCTTAACAAAATTCTAGCAATCAGAATCCAACAAAACATTAAGAAGATCATGCATCATGACCAAGTGGGTTTTATCCCAGGAATGAAAGGATTCTTCAATATCCGCAAATCAATCAGTGTAATACACTACATTCAGTTCAGTTCAGTTTAGTCGCTCAGTCATGTCTGACTCCCCACGACCCCATGAATCACAGCACGCCAGGCCTCCCTGTCCATCACCAACTCCCGGAGTTCACTCAAATTCATGTCCACAGAGTTGGTGATGCCATCCAGCCATTTCACTCTTTGTCGACCCCTTTTCCTCCTGACCCCAACCTTTTCCAGCATCAGAATCTTTTCCAGTGAGTCAACTCTTCGCATGAGGTGGCCAAAGGATTGGAGGTTCAGCTTTAGCATCAGTACTTCCAATGAACACCCAGGATTGATCTCCTTTAGAATGGACTGGTTGGATTTTCTTGCAGTACAAGGGACTCCCAAGAGTCTTCTCCAACACCACAGTTCAAAAGCATCAATTCTTCGGCGATCAGCTTTCTTCACAGTCCAACTCTCACATCCATACCTGACCACGGGAAAAATCAGCTTGACTAGACGGAACTTTGTTGGCAAAGTAATGTCTCTGCTTTTTAATATACTATCAAGTTTGGTCATAACTTTCCTTCCAAGGAGTTAACACCTTTTAATATCATGGCTGCAATCAGCATCTGCAGTGATTTTGGAGCCCCAAAAATTAAAGTCTGACACTGTTTACACTGTGCCATGGACGTCACCAGATGGTCAACACCGAAATCAGATGGATTATATTCTTTACAACCAAAGATGGAGAAGCACTATACAGATAGCAAAAACAAGACCAGGAGCTGACTGTGGCTCAGATCGTGAACTCCTTATTGCCAAATTCAATCTGAAATTGAAGAAAGTAGGGAAAACCACTAGACCATTCAAATATGACCTAATCAAATCCCTTATGATTATACAGTGGAAGTGAGAAATAGATTTAATGTACTAGATCCGATAGATAGAGTGCCAGATGAACTCTGGACGGAGGTTCGTGACATTGCAGAGGAGATAGGAACCAAGAATATCTCCATGGGAAAGAAATGCAAAAAAGCAAAATGACTGTCTGAGGAGGTCTTACAAATAGCTGTGAAAAGAAGAGAAGCGAAAAGCAAAGGACAAAAAGAAAGATATAAGCATCTGAATGCAGAGTTCCAAAGAATAGCAAGGAGAGATAAGAAAGCCTTCCTCAGTGACCAATGCAAAGAAACAGAGGAAAACAACAGAATAGGAAAAACAAGAGATCTCTTCAAAAAAATTAGAGATTCCAAGGGAACATTTCACGCAAAGATGGTCTCGATAAAGCACAGAAATGGTATGGACCTAAGAGAAGCAGAGGATATTAAGAAGAGGTGGCAAGAATACACAGAAGAACTGTACAAAAAAGATCTTCACGACCAAGATAGTCATGAGAACGTGATCACTGATCTAGAGCCAGACATCTGGGAATGTGAAGTCAAGTGGGCCTTAGAAAGCATTACTATGAACAAAGCTAGTAGAGGTGAAGGAATTCCAGTTGAGCTACTTCAAATCTTGAAAGATGATGCTGTGAAAGTGCTGCACTCAATATGCCAGCAAATTTGGAAAACTCAGCAATGGCCACAGGACTGGAAAAGGTCAGTCTTCATTCCAATCCCAAAGAAAGGCAATGCCAAAAATGCTCAAACTACTGCACAATTGCACTCATCTCACACGCTAGTAAAGTCATGCTCAAAATTTTCCAAGCTAGTCTTCAGCAATATGTGAATCGTGAACTTTCAGATGTTCAAACAGGTTTTAGAAAAGGCAGAGGAACCAGAGATCAAATTGCCCACATCTGCTGGATCATGGAGAAAGCAAGAAAGTTCCAGAAAAACATATATTTGTGCTACATTGACTATGCCAAAGCCTTTGACTGTGTGGATCACAATAAACTGTGGAACATTCTGAAAGAGATGGGAATATCAGACCACCTGACCTGCCTCTTGAGAAACCTGTATGCACGTCAGGAAACAACAGTCATAACTGGACATAGAGCAACAGACTGGTTCCAAATAGGAAAAGGAGTACGTCAAGGTTGTTTACTGTCATTGTGCTTATTTAACTTATATGCAGAGTACATCATGAGGAACGCTGGGCTGGAAGAAGCACAAGCTGGAATCAAGATTGCTGGGAGAAATATCAATAACCTCCGATATGCAGATGACACTACCCTTATGGCAGAAAGTGAAGAGGAACTCAAGAGCCTCTTGATGTAAGTGAAAGAGGAGAGTGAAAAGGTTGGCTTGAAGCTCAACATTCAGAAAACAAAGATCATAACATCTGGTCCCATCACTCATGGGAAATACACTACATTAACAAACTGAAAAATAAAAATCATATGATTATCTTAAGAGATGCAGAGGAAGCCTTCGAAAAAATTCAACATCCATTTAGGGTTTTTATCATATGGGAATAGAATGGACATACCTCAACATAATAAAAGCTATATATGGCAAACCCACAGCAAACATTATCCTCAATGGTGAAAAACTGAAAGCATTTCCCCTAAAGTCAAGAAAAATACAAGGGTGTGCACTCTCAATACTACTATTCAACATAGTTCTGGAAGTATTGGCCACAGCAATCAGAGCAGAAAAAGACATGAAAGTAATACAAACTGGAAAAGAAGAAGCAAAACTTTCACTGTTCGCTGATGACATGATCCTCTACACAGAAAACCCTAAAGACTCTACCAGAAAACTACTAGAGCTAATCAGTGAATGCAGTAAAGTTGCAGGATATAAAGTCAACACACAAAAATCCTTGCATTCCTATACACTAATAATGCGAAAATAGAGAAATTAAGGAAGCTATTCCATTCACTGTTGCAAAGAAAATAATTAAATTCTTAGGAGTATATCTACCTAAGGAAACAAAAGACCTATAGATAGAAAACTATAAAACACTGCTGAAAATAATCAAAGAGGACATTGATAGACGGAGAAATATACCGTGTTCATGGATTGGAAGAATAAATATTGTGGAAATGAGTATAATATCCCAAGTAATTTATACATTCAATTCAATCGTTATCAAGCTACCAACGATATTTTTCACAGAGCTAGGACAAATAATCTCACAATTTGTATGGAAATACAAAAAAAATCAAATAGCCAAAGCAATCTTGAGGAAGAAGAATGGAACTGGGGGAATCAACCTGCCGGACTTCAGGCTCTACTACAAAGCCACAGTCATCAAGACAGTATGGTACTGGCATAATGACAGCAATATAGATCAATGGAACAAAACAGAAAGCCCAGAGATAAATCCACGCACATATGGACACCTTATCTTTGACAAAGGAGGCAAGAATATAAAATGGAGCAATGACAGTATCTTTAACAAGTGGTGCTGGGGAAACTGGTTAGCCACTTGTAAAAGAATGACACTAGAACACTTCCTAACACCATACACAAAAATAAACTCAAAATGGATTAAAGATCTAAATGTAAGACCAGAAACTATAAAACTCCTAGAGGAGAACATAGGCAAAACACTCTCCGACATAAATCACAGCAGGATCCTCCATTACTCACCCCCAGAATATTGGAAATAAAAACAAGAGTAAACAAATGGGACCTAATTAAAATTAAAAGTTTCTGCATAGCAAAGGAAACTACAATCAAGGTGAAAAGACAGCCTTCAGAATGGGAGAAAATAATAACAAATGACGCAACGGACAAAGAATTAATCTCCAAAATATACAAACAGCTCCTGCAGCTCAATTCCAGAAAAATAAATGACCCAATCAAAAAATGGGCCAAAGAACTAAACAGACATTTCTCCAAAGAAGACATACGGATGGCTAACAAACACATGAAAGAATGCTCAACATCCCTCATAATCAGAGAAATGCAAATCAAAACCACAATGAGATACCATTACACACCAGTCAGAATGGCTGCTATCCAAAAGTCTACATGCAATAAATGCTGGAGATGGTGTGGAGAAAAGGGCACCCTTTTACTCTGTTGGTGGGAATGCAAACTAGTACAGCCACTGTGGAGATTCCTTAAAAAACTGGAAATAGAACTACCATACAACCCAGCAATCACACTCGTGGGCATACACACCAAGGAAACCAGATTTGAAAGAAACACATGTACTCCAATGTTCATTGCAGCACTGTTTATAATAGCGAGGACATGGAAGCAACCAAGATGTCCATCTGCAGACAAATGAATACGAAAGCTTTGGTACATATACACAATGGAGTATTATTCAGCCATTAAAAAGAATACTTTTGAATCAGCTCTAATGAGGTGGATGAAACTGGAGCCTATTATACAGAGTGAAGTAAGCCAGAAAGAAAAACATCAATACAGTATACTAACACATATATATAGAATTTAGAAAGATGATAGTGATAACCCTGTATACGAGACAGCAAAAGAGACACAGGTGTATAGAACAGTCTTTTGAACTCTGTGGGCGAGGGCGAGGGTGGGATGATTTGGGAGAATAGCATTGAAACATGTATATTATCATATGTGAAATGAATCTCCAGTCCAGGTTCGATGTATGAGCCAGGATGCTTGGGGCTGGAGCACTGGAATGACTCAGAGGAATGGGATGGGGAGGGAGGTGGGAGCGGGGATTCAAGATGGGGAACACATGTATACCTGGGGTGGATTCATGTCAATGTATGGCAAAACCAACTGATATAATATTGTAAAGTAATTAGCCTCCAATAAAAAAATAATAATAAAACCAGCTTAAAAAAAAAAAAGAAATGAATCTTTTTCCATATTATAACTCATAAAATGAGAAAAAGGCAGGCACTGTTTAAAACACTTTTCATAAGGTTTTACAAAGTATCAAAACATTTAATTCTCAGCATTTCTTGTATTTTAAATTGTATTGTGCTAAATTAAATTGTGCCAAATAAATATCAGTTTTTAGTCTTTTTTAAAGATCTTAAAAATTTTTAAGGGCTTCCCTGGTGGCTCAGAGTTGAAAGCGTCTACCTCCAATGCGGAAGACCCGGGTTCGATCCCTGAGTTGGGAAGATCCCCTGGAGAAGTAAGTGGCAACCCACTCCAGTATTCTTTCCTGGAGAATCCCATGGACGGAGAAGCCTGGTAGGCTACAGTCCACGGGGTCACAAAGAGTCAGACACAACTGAGAGACTGAACTGAACGGAATGGAATGAAAGAATTTATAAACAATAATGAAAGATGAGGGAAGGGGCAGGGCACAACTTTTGAAAGAATGACATAACCCAAGGATACAATATAAACTGATTTGAATCAAATGGGCCCAATATGGCAGACAAGCCCACTTGAACTAGACCTTGATCTTCAGCTGGCAAGGTAAATGACACACCCAGAAAAGCCATGACAGTTCCAAGGCACCATGAAAAGACTAAAAAGTGGGCAGTGGCCCAATTCCTTGAAATGTCCACCCTTTCCTCAAAATAGTTGGAATAATCCTCCCAATGTTTAGCCTGTGAACTTCAGTTCAGTTTAGTCTATCAGTCGTGTCCGATTCTTTGCAAACCCAAGAATGACAGCACTCCAGGCCTCCCTGTCCATCACCAACTCCTGGAGATCACTCAAACTCATGTCCATCAAGTCGGTGATGCCATCTCACTCTCTGTTGTCCCCTTCTCCTCCTGCCCCCAATCACTCCCAGCATCAGAATCTTTTCAAGTGAGTCAACTCTTCGTATGAGATGGCCAAAGGATTGGAGTTTCAGCTTTAGCATCAGTCCTTCCAATGAACACCCAGGATTGATCTCCTTTAGAATGGACTGGTTGGATCTCCTTGCATTACAAGGGACTCTCAAGAGTCTTCTCCAGCACCACAGTTCAAAAGCATCAATTCTTCAGTGATCAGCTTTCTTCACAGTCCAACTCTCACATCCATACATGACCACTAGAAAAACCATAGCCTTGACTAGACGGACCTAGGTTGACAAAGTAATGTCTCTGCTTTTCAATATGCTATCTAGGTTGGTCATAAATTTCCAAGGAGTAAGCGTCTTTTGATTTCATGGCTGCAATCAGCATCTGCAGTGATTTTGGAACCCAAAAAAATGAAGTCTGACACTCTTTCCCCATATATTTCCCATGAAGTGATGGGACCAGATGCCATGATCTTAGATTTCTGAATGCTGAGCTTCAACCCAACGTTTTCACTCTCCTCTTTCACTTTCATCAAGAGGCCTTTGAGTTCCTCTTCACTTTCTGCCATAAGGGTGGTGTCATCTGCATATCTGAGGTTATTGATATTTCTCCCAGCAACCTTGATTCCAGCTTGTGCTTCTTCCATCCCAGCGTTCCTCATGATGTACTCTGCATATAAGTTAAATAAGCAGGGTGACAATATACAACCTTGATGTACTCCTTTTTCTATTTGGAACCAGTCTGTTGTTCCATGTACAGTTCTGACTGTTGCTTCCTGACCTGCATACAGGTTTCTCAAGAGGCAGGTCAGGTGGTCTGGTATTCCCATCTCTTTCAGAATGTTCCACAGTCTATTGTGATCCACACAGTCAAAGTCTTTGGCATAGTCAATGAAGCAGAAATAGATGTTTTTCTGGAACTCTCTTGCTTTCTCCATGATGCAGCGAATGTTGGCGATTTTTCTCTGGTGCCTCTGCCTTTTCTTAAACCTGATTGCTTTAGTAAAGCATAAATTTATTAAATTAAGCAAGTTTTGAAACCAAAAATTGGCCATGCTAATATAAAGTTTATTTTTGAGAATATCCATCCATAGTTTAGTAAGAAAGGAGAGTTTACATGCTTTCATATATTGATTTTTATTTTCTCTTGAAGGAAGAATTTTGTTTCCTTATGCCTGAAGTAAAAATGAAAATTTATGACTATAGAAAAATAAGTTTGAAAGATTCTGGTAAAAATTACAAAAGTTATGTGCAAACACACCAGTAATATGGTATTTTTCTTACTCTTGCTTCTATGTCAAAGAAAGAGGAAATCAAATTTAACAGCAGGTGGCAAAGGTCCATGAATGTGGAAGGTGGTGAGAAGAGAAGTCAGTTTTTTCTTTTTGTTTTATTTGTTTTACATGTTTGATTAACTGATATTTAAAGCTCCATTCAGTTGGAATATATACTTAAGTTTTATCTTCCGTCTTCAATTCAGTGGCTGTATTTTAGGGTTTAATAATTATTTAGAGACATATACACAGGCACAATAAAGAAATGAATGAATTTGAGTGGTTGTCCAGATATGCTATATTTACTAGATCTCAATGATCTTTTCAGTTTTCCAGTATGCCTATAACACCACTAGCAGAGGAAAATGTTTTATTCACATCAAGTTCTAGAGCTAAGTGTGGAAGGGACAAAGTTTGTATTAAAGTGATTCATTCCACAGTATATCTTAACCGCAGTTATTTTAGTGCATACTGTTCATTTACGGCCCATGAGACCCAGCACTCCTTTTACACGTGTCTTTGCACAGGAATGATCCTGCACTCCATAAGCTCTGCTCATCCAGCATTTCCTGGTATCCACAGCCCTGCTTTGCAATTTCACTTCTTTCTGAAATGTATATATATATATATGTGTGTGTGTGTGTATGTGTATGCATGTATATATATAAATTGAAAAGCAAAAACAAGCAAAACAAACAAAAACAATAATAAAAATGGTGGGCTTTGTTGCCCAAACTAAACTCGATGACTAGTACTGACCATACCTATATTATATATGTCCAAGCTTCATGCTTTACTATAATGATATATAATGTGAATTGGAAATAAGGTTTGTCTACTAATTTAGACAAAGTTATAGTTTGAATCTAAGCTGTCTTGTATTTCTTCCGTGTAAATACATTACCCCTACCTTTGATTTAATTTAGTATGATTTATATTTTAGAAGGTTGACTTTAAAGGGTTTTGCAATTATAATATTTTTGAATACAATTATAGAACAAAATAACTTCAGGGATGCACCTAGAGGATCACAAAATAAGTTCAATTGCATAGAAACAACACTTCGGGAAGCATTTCTGAGTTTTTTGAATATGGTCCTCTTCTGCTTATTCTTATTATCTTTTAAAATAAAACTTTAATTCCGGTGGAGTGTTCTTTCCTTCCATTGTTACTTGATAACATAGTGATTGCCCTCTCCTTGTCTGCATACTATTTCCAAAGCTTTCTCTAACTTCTTTTTTATGTTCTGGTAGGAGATAGAATGAGGGGCAATGTGAGCACTCTGGCAAAGCTTTATTTCCTGCTATTTTTTCTGGTTATGCATATTTCTCAACTTTATAAAATTTCATAGATATGTATTATTTTTGTGAACATGTACATATTTAAATTTTAAAATTCAGTTCAGTTCAGTCACTTAGTCATATCCGACTCTTTGAGACCCCATGAACAACAGCATGCCAGGCCTCCCTGTCCATCACCAACTCCCGGAGTTCAATCAAACCCACCTCTATCGAGTCGGTGATGCCATCCAGCCATCTCATTCTCTGTCGGCCCATCTCCTCCTACCCTCAATCCCTCCCAGCATCAGACTCTTTTCCAGTGAGTCAACTCTTCGCATGAGGTGGCCAAAGTATTGCAGTTTCAGCTTTAGCATCAGCCCTTCCAATGAACACCCAGGATTGATCTCCTTTAGAATGGACTGGTTGGATTTCCTTGCGGTACAAGGGACTCTCAAGAGTCTTCTCCAGCACCACAGTTCAAAAGCATCAATTCTTCGGTGATCAGCTTTCTTCACAGTCCAACTCTCACATCCATACATGACCACGGGAAAAACCATAGCCTTGACTAGACGGACCTTGGTTGACAAAGTAATGTCTCTGCTTTTTAATATGCTATCTAGGCTTGTTATACCTTTCCTTCCACGGAGTAAGCGTCTTTTAATTTCATGGCTGCAATCAGCATCCGCAGTGATTTTTGAGCCCCCCAAAATAAAGTCTGACACTGTTTCCACTGTTTCCCTGTCTATTTCCCATGAAGTGATGGGACCAGATGCCATGATCTTCGTTTTCTGAATGTTGAGCTTCAAGCCAACCTTTTCACTCTACTCTTTCACTTTCATCAAGAGGCCTTTGAGTTCCTCTTCACTTTCTGCCATTAAGGGTGGTGTCATCTGCATATCTGAGGATATTGATATTTCTCCCAGCAATCTTGATTCCAGCTGGTGCTTCTTCCAGCCCAGGTTCCTCATGATGTACTCTGCATATAAGTTAAATAAGCACGGTGACGATATACAACCTTGACGTACTCCTTTTCCTATTTGGAACCAGTCTGTTGTTCCATGTCCAGTTCTAACTGTTGCTTCCTGACCTGCATGCAGGTTTCTCAAGAGGCAGGTCAGGTGGTCCGGTATTCCCATCTCCTTCAGAATTTTCCACAGTTTATTGTGATCCATACAGTCAAAGGCTTTGGCATAGTCAATGAAGCAGAAATTGATGTTTTTCTGGAACTCTCTTGCTTTCTCCATGATCCAGCGGATTTTGGCAATTTGATCTCTAATTACTTCAAATAAATTGTCAGAAACCACTTATATTTAGTAGTACACTGTAAAAGTGATCTCAAATAGAAATAATTACTCATAGGAACTGCAAACAATCTGAAATTATTTATAAACTTTAATTAGAGTCACACTTTTCCATATTGTCTTAGATAATTTGTTTTATTTACTTTGTCTTTCTCGTAAAATGGTGAGGCATGATACTAAATTTTATGTTGTTCCTCCTCTAGAACATACTACACATGTAACTGACTACGGTCAAATTATTCGTTGTTATCTATACATGTGAGATTATCTCCATTGTGTGAACTCTCTGTGTGACAAACACTAAAACACAAAAGAAAATATAAAAAGAAAAATTGCATTCCTATGAGACCAAGTGAAAGAATTTATATATTTTTTTCATTTACTGTCAGCAGATTATAATATTAAAATCTAATATTTCACTAAGGAAAATATGATTTTAAATTGTTTTAAATTTTCTTATTGCTTTGAATAATTTTTATTTGTAGAATTCAAACTTTAAGTGGTTTTATGTTCATCTATGAGAACATTCCAATTAATTACTAGGAAACAATCAGGAACATGGTACGAAAAATGAACTTCTTTCTGATAAAGTCACTTTTACATTTTAGTATTGCTTTCTAAATTTTAATCCAAACTTAGCTGTTAATGTGCCATTCAGTGGCTGTAAGCAAAATTGGGACAATGTATTGGGCACCCACGTTACAATAGAAAGATTTATTTTATGACCATATTACATAGTACAATATGTTAAAAACTAGGAAAGAAGAGAGAAAACATATATTTTCAAGCACTGCACTAAAACCTAATAAAATTGAGGAAGGATGATATTCCTCAATGACAGAAAAGCAGTGTAGGTCATCTTTAGAGGAAATCACTGCTGATGTTGATGGCAGCCATGAAATTAAAAGACGCTTACTCCTTGGAAGGAAAGTTATGACCAACCTAGATGGCATATTAAAAAGCAGAGACATTACTTTGTCAACCAAGGTCCGTCTAGTCAAGGCTATGGTTTTTCCCGTGGTCATGTATGGATGTGAGAGTTGGACTGTGAAGAAAGCTGATCACTGAAAAATTGATGCTTTTGAACTGTGGTGCTGGAGAAGACTCTTGAGAGTCCCTTGGACTGCAAAGAGATTCAACAAGTCCATTCTGAAGTAGATCAGTCCTGGGTGTTCATTGGAAGGACTGATGCTAAAGCTGAAGGTAGAATACTTTGGCCACTTCATGCAAAAAAGAGTTGATTCATTGAAAAAGACTCTGATGCTGGGAGGGTTGGGAGCAGAAGGAGAAGGGGACAACAGAGGATGAGATGGCTGGATGGCATCACCGACTCGATGGAGGTGGGTTTGAGTGAACTCCAGGAGTTGGTGATGGACAGGGAGGCCTGGCGTGCTGTGACTCATGGGGTTGCAAAGAGTTAGACACGACTTAGTGACTGAACTGAACTGAACTGAACCTGAGATTAGGCACTCTATCTATCAGATCTAGTCCCTTCAATCTATTTCTCATTTCCACTTTATAATCATAAGGGATATGATTAGGTCAGTTCTGAATGGTCTAGTGGTTTTCCCTACTTTCTTCAATTTAAGTCTGAATTTGGCAATAAGGAGTTCATGATCTGAGCCACAGTCAGCTCCTGGTCTTGTTTTTGCTAACTGTATACAGTTTCTCAATCTTTGGCTACAAAGAATATAATCAATCTGATTTTGGTTTTGACCATCTTGTGATGTCCATGTCTAGAGTCTTCTCTTGTGTTGTTGGAAGAGGGTGTTTGCTATGACCAGTGCGTTCTCTTGACAAAACTCTATTAGTCTTTGCCCTGCTTCATTCCATGCTCCAAGGCCAAATTTGCCTGTTACTCCGGGTGTTTCTTGACTTCCTACTTTGCATTCCAGTGCCCTATAATGAAAAGGACATCTTTTTTGGGTGTTAGTTCTAAAAGGTCTTGTAGGTCTTCATAGAACTGTTCAACTTTGGCTTCATCATCTTTACTGGTTGGGGCATAAGCTTGGATTCCTGTGATACTGAATGGTTTGCCTTGGAAATGAACAGAGATCATTCTGTCTTTTTTGAGATTGCATCCAATTACTGCATTTCAGACTCTTTTGTTGACCATGATGGCTACTCTATTTCTTCTAAGGGATTCCTGCCCACAGTAGTAGATATAATGGTCATCTGAGTTAAATTCACCCATTCCAGTCCATTTTAGTTCACTGATTGTCACTAGAATGTCTACATTCACTCTTGCCATCTCCCTTTTGACCACTTCCAATTTGCCTTGATTCTTGGACTAAACATTTCAGGTTCCTATGCAATATTGCTCTTTACAGCATCGGCCCTTGTTTCTATCACCAGTAACATCCACAACTGGGTATCGGTTTTGCTCTGGCTCCATCCCTTTTTTCTTTCTGGAGTTATTTCTCCACTGATCTCCAGTAGCATACAGGGCACCTACTGACCTGGGGAATTCCTCATTCAGTATCCTATCATTTTGCCTTTTCATAGTGTTCATGGGGTTCTCAAGGCAACTTTACTGAAGTGGTTTGTCATTCCCTTCTCTAGTGGACCACGTTCTGTCAGACCTCTCCACCATGACCCATCTGTCTTGGGTGACCCCACACGGCATTCCTTAGTTGCATTGAGTTAGACAGGGGCTGTGGTCCATGTGATCAGATCGACTAGTTTTCTATGATTGTGATTTCAGTGTGTCTGCCCTCTGATGCCCTCTCGCAATACCTACCATCTTATTTGGGTTTCTCTTACCTTGGACAAGGGGTATCTCCTCACGTCTGCCCCTCCTGACCTTGAAATTGGAGTAGCTCCTCTCAGCCCTCCAGTACCCGTGCAGTCGCTGACTTTTGGACGGGGGTAGCTCCTCTCTGCCGCTGCCCCTGACCTCGGGCGAGGGGTAGCTCCTCTCAGCGCCCCTGGACTCGGAAGTTGGGTAGCTACTCTTGGCCGCCACCCCTGGCATCGGACGTGGGGTAGATCCTCTCGGCCATGGCTGGGGAGAGGGATCAAGGCCATCCCCATGGAAAAGACATGTAAAAAACCAAAATGGCTGTCTGAGGAGACCTTACAAATAACTGTGAAAAGAAGAGAAGAGAAAGGCTAAGGAGAAAAGGAAAGATATAAGCATCTGAATGCAGAGGTCCAAAGAATAGCAAGGAGAGATAAGAAAGCCTTCCTCTGCAATCAATGCAAAAAAATAGAGAAAAACAACAGAATAGGAAAGACTAAAGATATCTTCAAGAAAATTAGAGACACTAAGGGAACATTTCATGCAAAGATGGGCTCGATAAAGGACAGAAATGGTATGGACCTAACAGAAGCAGAAGATATTAAGTAGAGGTGGCAAGAATACACAGAAGAACTGTACAAAAAAGATCTTCATGACCAAGATAGTCACGATGGCGTGATCACTCACCTAGAGCCAGATATCTTGGAATGTGAAGTCAAGTGGGCCCTAGAAAGCATCACGACGAACAAAGCTAGTGGAGGTGAAGAAATTCCACTTGAGCTATTTCAAATCCTGAAAAATGATGCTGTCAAAGTGTTGCACTCAATATGCCAGCAAATTTGGAAAACTCAGCAGTGGCCACAGGACTGGAACAGGTCAGTCTTCATTCCAATCGAAAAGAAAGGCAATGCCAAAGAATTCTCAAACTACGGCACAATTGCACTCATCTCACATGCTAGTAAAGTCATACTCAAATTTCTCCAAGACAGGCTTCAGCAGTACGTGAACTGTGAGATTCCAGATGTTCAAGCAGGTTTTAGAAAAGGCAGAGGAACCAGAGATCAAATGGCCAACATCTGCTAGATCATGGAGAAAGCAAGAGAGTTCCAGAAAAACATCTATTTCTGTTTCATTACTATGCCAAAGCCTTTGACTGTGTGGATCACAATAATCTGTGGAAAATTCTGAAAGAAATGCGAATACCCGACCACTTGACCCGCCTCTTGAGAAACCTGTTTGCAGGTCAGTAAGAAGAATGGGACATGGAACAACAAACTGGTTCCAAATAGGACAAGGAGTACGTCAAGTTTGTATATTGTCACCCTGCTTATTTAACTTATATGCAGAGTACATCATGAGGAACACTGGGCTGGAAGAAGCACAAGCTGGAATCAAGATTGCTGGGAGAAATATCAATAACCTCAGATATGCAGATGACAACATCCTTATGGCAGAAAGTGAAGAACTCAAAAGCCTCTTGATGAAAGTGAAAGAGGAGAGTGAAAAAGTGGCTTGAAACTCAACATTCAGAAATCTAAGATCATGGCATCTGGTCCCATCACTTTATGGGAAATCGATCGGGAAACAGTGGAAACAGTGTCAGACTTCATTTTTCGGGCTCCAAAGTCACTGCGGATGCTGATTGCAGGCATGAAATTAAAAGACACTTACTCCTTGGGAGGAACGTTATGACCAACCTAGATAGCATATTAAAAAACCAGAGACATTACTTTGCCAACAAGGGTCCATCTAGTCAAGGCTATGGTGTTTCCCGTGATCATGTATGGATGTGAGAGTTGGACTGTGAAGAAAGCTGATCACTGAAGAATTGATGCTTTTGAAGTGTGGTGCTGGAGAAGACTCTTGAGAATCCCTTGTACTGCAAGGAGATCCAACCAGTCCATTCTAAAGGAGATCAATCCTGGGTGTTCTTTGGAAGGACTGATGCTAAAGCTGAAACTCCAATACTTTCACCACCTCATTTGAAGAGTTGACTCACTGGAAAAGATTCTGATGCTGGGAGGGATTGGGGGCAGGAGGAGAAGTGGACGACAGTGAATGAAACGGCTGGATGGCATCACCGACTCAATGGATGTGAGTTTGAGTGAATTCCGGTAGTTGGTGATGGACAGGGAAGCCTGGCGTGCTGTGATTCATGGGGTCGCAACGAGTCGGACACAGCTGACCGACTGAACTGAACAGAACTGAACTGAACCTGTGATCTGAATTGTTGTCTTATTTCCAATTTTCCAGATCTGAAGGACGGTTCAGTTCAGTCACTCAGTAATGTCCAACTCCACGACCCCATGAACACAGCACACCAGGCCTTCCTGTCCATCACCAACTCCCAGAGCTTGGTCAAAGTCATGTCCATCGAGTGGTGCTGCCATCCGACCATCTCATCCTCCGTTGTCTTCTTCTCCAGCTGCCTTACATCTTTCCAGGACTCAGGGTCTATTCCAACGAGTCAGTTCTTCACATCATGTGGCCAAATTACTGGAATTTAGTTCAGCATCAGTCTTTCCTATGTATATCCGGGATTGATTTCATGTCGGATTGAACAGTTGGATCTCCTCGCAGTCCAACAGACTCTCAAGAATCTTCTCTAACACCACAGTACGAAAATATGAATTCTTTAGCACTCAGCTTTCTTTGAAGTCCAAATCTCACATCCATACATGATTACTGGAAAAACCATAGCTTTGACTAGATGGACTTTTGTTGGGAAAGTAAATCCTATGCTTTTTAATATACTGCCTAGTTTGGTCATAGCTTTTCTTCCAAAGAGCAAGTGCCTTTTAATTTCATGACTTCAGTCACCATCTTCAGTGATTTTGGAGCCCAAGAAAATAAAGTCTGTCACTGTTTCCATTGTTTCTCCATATATTTTCCATGGAGGGATGGGACCAGATGCCATGATCTTCGTTTTTTAATGTTGAGCTTTAAGCCAGCTTTTTCACTCTCCTCTTTCACATTCATCAAGAGGCACTATAGTTCTTCTCCCCTTTCTGCCGTAAGGGCTGTGTCATCTGCATATTTGAGTTTATTGATCATCCAGCCCGGCATTTTGGATGATGTAATCTGCATCTAATTTAAATAAGCAGGGGGACAATATATAGCCTTTATGTCCTCCTTTACCAATTTGGAAGAAGTCTTTGGAAAGAAGGTTAGATATTTTGAAGTGAAAAATAATTTGTAGAAAATCAACCAGGTATCAGTTTCTATGCAATAATCAAATCCATTAAAATGTAGAATCATTGATTACACGTAAATAAAATAGCATGTAGTTAAGAACTATTATTTGTCTTTATTATACTGGGAGGAGAAGGCAATGGAACCCCAATCCAGTACTCTTGCCTGGAAAATTCCATGGTCAGAGGAGCCTGGTAGGCTGCAGTCCACGGGGTCGCTAAGAGTCGAACACGACTGAGGGCCTTCACTTTCACTTTTCACTTTCATGCATTGGAGAAGGAAATGGAAACCCACTCCAGTGTTCTTGCCTGGAGAATCCCAGGGACAGGGAAGCCTGGTGGGCTGCCATCTATGGGGTCGCACAGTGTTGGATACAACTGAAGCGACTTAGCAGCAACAGCAACAACATAGTTTTAGAATGGTATTGCTGAAATGAGCAATCTCTATAGATCAGAGTATTTTTAATTTTTTTTTTCCCTTGATGGCTTATAGAACAAATTATAAAACCTTTAGCAGTTTGTCACTAACTACAGGATAAAGTTCAAGATATGTTGCCAGAAAACTGTCTTTTTCATGCTGTTCATGGGCTGGATGAAGCACAAGCTGGAATCAAGTTTTCTGGGGAATATCAATAACCTCAGATATGCAGATGACACCACCCTTATGGCAGAAAGTGAAGAAAAACTAAACAGCCTCTTGATGAAAGTGTAAGAGGAGAGTGAAAAAGTTGGCTTAAAACTCAGCATTCAGAAAACTAAGATCATGGCATCGGGTCCCATCATTTTATAGCAAATAGATGGGGAAACAATGGAAACAGTGAAATATTTTATTTTGGGGGGCTCCAAAATCCCTGCAGAAGGTGACTGCAGTCATCAAATTAAGACGCTTGTTCCTTGGAAGAAAATTTATGACCAATTTAGACAGCATATTAAAAAGCAGAGAAATTACTTTACCAACAAAAATCTGTCTAGTCAAAGCTATGGTTTTTCCAGTAGTCATGTATGATGTGAGAATTGGACTCCAAAGAAGGCTGAGCACAAAGAATTGATGCTTTTGAACTGTGATGTTGGGGAAGACTCTTGAGAGTCCTTTGGACTGCAAGGAGATCCAACCTTTCAATCCCATATGAAGTCTGTCCTGAATATTCATTGGACGTATTAATGCTGAAACTGAAGCTCCGATACTTCGGTCACCCAATGCGAATAACTAACTCATTGGAAGTCTCTGATTCTGGGAGAGATTGAAAATGAGAGGAGAAGGGGATGACAAAGGATGAGGTGGTTGGATGGTATCACTGAGGTAATGGACGTGAGTAGGCTCTGGGATTTGGCGATGGATAGAGAAGTCTGGCGTGCTGCAGTCCCTGGGGTTGCAAAGAGTCGGACATGACTGAGTGACTGAACTGAACTGAACTGAGCTGTCTTTTGACTTTCAGGTTCTGTTATTCCTTATGCTGCTGCTACTGCTACTACTAAGTCACTTCAGTCGTGTCTGACTCTGTGTGACCTCATAGATGGCCTCCTACCAGGCTCCCCCGTCACTGGGATTCTCCAGGCAAGAAGTTATTGCTTATATGAATCGTTAACTCTAAACAAATGGCATATTCATAAATCCTTATGCACTGGCATTTTATCTCTAATTTTCTTTCCTACCAATTTTTATCAAGTATCAATGTCTTAGCACATAGCATATATTTTCTTGAGTTGCATGATTATATTGCATTGTATAAAGTATGATTCTCGTAACTAAGTTGCAAATAGCTTGACACTGGGAGCTGTATTCTATGCTATTGCAAAATAGAAGTGCTACTGATCAACTCTGGATTATAACAGCATATAAGGTATGATAACACTGAATACTCATTTTTGCATACTAAGACACCCCAGTCTGGTTTGCCAATGTTGCCATACCAACAATCACGGAAAGAAGGAGCTATGATTTTTCCATAACCAGAAGCAACTTTCTCTCTCTCATCACTCAAACCCAACCCAATCCTACTGGTCTTTCTGCTCTTAGCTTAAACTTTTACTTCTTTGAGTATGAACTTCTTGGTCTCCTCAATTAGAATCAATGTTTTTCCTCTGTTATATAATTTCATATCCTTGTATATTTTCAATTTGTGTAACTTGAAATTATAATAATTTTAGAAGATATATATGTTTATTCCTAGTTAAAGTATAGAATATATGAGAATAGGCACCATGCCTTTTTTTTTCATGCTAGTACACACATATATGAAAGTTTTTAGAAGAGTATCAAGGACATATAGATCTGGATAGAAATTGCTTAATACACAATGAAGTTATTTATTTTCACATAAAAATTTTAGCTCAGAATATTCATATGTATTTTTATAACTATATGAAAGAGAAATTAGTTAGAAAAACATGGTACAAGAAAAATAGATTGAGAAATTTTAAAAATGCAATTTCCATTAGGTTTTTAAGAACTATGAAAGTATTTCCACATACTTTATTCCTTATAATGTGAACATTTACAATGCATATAATATTTTATATTTTAATCTAAGAAAAAACTTTTGTATTGTACAACTTAAAAGGTGCTCATAGAAGATTATTGTTCATCATGCAGGTGCACATTTTTAAACTTTATCAATAAAATTTCTCATTTCATTGTCATAATTCAGTGGTTAAGTATTATAAAAATTATTGTATACATGAGAAATCAAAAATATTGAAGAGGCTACAGACCTTGCCTTGCAGTCTTAATAAGTGTGAAAAATGGTGCTGGACTCTAAATCCAGTTCTTTTAATTTTAAATTTAATTTGATGCTTTATTTTTACCATTTTAAAACTGACAGAACTGAGAAGAAAAATATAGTTTAAAAGATTCACATAAACAAACAGCAATGGGTAAGAAAGCTAACAAAAATTCATTTGGTGTTTGCAGTGTGTTTAGACTTGGTTCATATAGATCTCAATAAAAATTAATTTTTCAGTTGCTAAACCATGTCCAATTCTTCTGGTACCACAAGAACTGTAACCTCCCAGGTTCCAGTCCATGGATTTCCCAGGCAAGAATACTATAGTGGTTTGCCATTTTCTTCTCCAGAGATCAAAACTGCATCTCCCACATGGCCATGCAGATTATTTACTACAGACCCACCATATAGGTATATGTACATGTACATATATATTATTTACTCCAGTTTGAGAGGTCAAGGTTATTATTCAAAGAGGTCATGTTAACTCTGTCCATTTTTGTTAGTATTGTGAAAGAAAGATACTTGTGGAAGTTTCTTGGATATGAGACTATAAGACCCCCAGTCTCAGGTTAGCATGACATGGGGGGAAGCATACTAAATACCAGATTTAATATTGGAAAAAAGAAGAGAAATATGCTCTCTTTGAAGGTAATTGCTGATTTACATTCCTAGATCAAAAGAGAAAAGAGAAAAGAAAAAAATATATATATATATAATTAACATGTATTCAAACAATATATTTATGACCTTATTAAAGTCATATTAAAACTTAGTCTTGATAACAGCAATTCTTTTCACAGTTGTAAAATGCCATTCATTGAAGATATATTGGACCCAGTAGCTTTGTATATAGTTTTGTGAAAATAAGTTTTTAATAGATGCTAATAAAATAAAATTGATATTTTTTTGTCTGCTGTAATTCCTGTTATACATTTTTCACAGTGAGAGTTGCCAACTAACAGGTTGTTATTTAGAGACATAAAACTGGTAGAATATTCTCTAATGAAATGGAACAAAGAACTTGGGAGAACCACCACAGGTAATGTGTATTCTAGAGCACGTCTATCAAAGCTATTAGGTTGGTGTACAATTAGCTGCAAACACAATTAAGGCTTCAGATCATAAATTTTAAGTCATTATAACTAGGCTCAAGCACATCTTTACGATCAAATAGGAACCATTGCAATCAGCCATTTTTGCCAATAAGAAATAAATTTATTTACTCCTGTAGCATAGAAATCTATGCTTGGGATTTGATGAACTGGAAAGCATTTTCTGCATCCTGCTGGTTATGGAAGCATATTCCTTCCAAAAAAAAATTGTCAAGATGTTTGAAGAAGTATTAGTTGGCGAAAAGTCAGGTGAATATGGCAGATAAGGCAAAACTTCTTAGTCTAAGTCATTCAACTTTTAAAGTGTTAGTTGTGCAGCATGTGGTCAGGCATTGCGGTGTAGAAGAATTGAGCCCTTTCTGTTGACCAGTGCCACCTAGACACTGCGGTTTTCAGTGCTGGAACTGAACAGCAGCAGACCACCAAACAGTGACCATGACTTTTTTTGTTTTTTTTTGGTATGTTTGACTTTGGGAAGTGCTTTGGAGCTTCTTCTCAGTCCAACCACTGAGCTGTAGTCATTGTCAGTTGTTGTACAAAATCAAAATTTTGTCACGTCTCTATCCAACCGAGAAATGGTTTGTGGTTGCTGCATAGTAAAAGAGAAGATGACGCTTAAATACCATTTTATTTTTTAAACTTTTGGTCAGCTCATAAGGCATCCACTTCTCAAGCTTTTTCACCTTTCCAATTTGTTTCAAATGCCGAACAACTCTAGAGTGGTCAACACTGAGTTCTTCAGCAGTTTCTTATGTAGTCATAAGAGAATCAACTTCAAAGATGGCTCTCGATTGGTCAATTTCTGAAGGTCAGTCATCAGTCAATATGCACTTCTTCAAGGCTCTCATCTCCTTTGCAAAACTTCTTGAACCACCACTACACTATATGTTCATTAGCAGTTCCTGAGCCAAATGTGATGCTGATGTTGTAAGTTGTCTCCACTTCTTTATGACTCAAACTTGAATAAGAAACTGCTTTGAATTTGCTTTTTGTCTAATATTATTTTCATAGCATAAAATAAACATAAAATACACAGCAGGTAATTTCATTAGCAAAAAAAAAGCACATAGTGACAATTGCACATTAAAATGATGTATAGCATAACCACATTTATTTATTTATTTTATTGGAGGCTAAAAGAAGCACAAGCTGGAATCAAGATTGCTGGGAGAAATATCAATAACCTCAGATATGCAGATGACACTACCCTTATGGCAGAAAGGGAAGAGGAACTCAAAAGCCTCTTGATGAAAGTGAAAGAGGTGAGTGAAAAGGTTGGCTTGAAGCTCAACATTCAGAAAACTAAGATTATGGCATCTGATCCCATCACTTCATGGGAAATAGATGGAAAAACAGTGGAAACAGTGTCAGACTTCATTTTGTTGGGCTCCAAAATCACTGCGGATGCTGATTGCAGCCATGAAATTAAAAGACGCTTACTCCTTGGAAGGAAAGTTATGATCAACCTAGATAGTATATTAAAAAGCAGAGACATTACTTTGCCAACAAAGGTTCGTCTAGTCAAGGCTATGGTTTTTCTAGTGGTCATGTATGGATGTGAGAGTTGGACTGTGAAGAAAGCTGATCGCCAAAGAATCGATGCTTTTGAACTGTGGTGCTGGAGAAGACTCTTGAGAGTCCCTTGGACTGCAAGGAGATCCAACCAGTCCATTCTAGATGAGATCGATCCTGGGTGTTCATTGGAAGGACTGATGCTAAAGCTGAAACTGCAATACTTTGGCCACCTCATGCGACGAGTTTACTCACTGGAAAGGACTCTGATGCTAGGAGGGATTGGGGGTAGGAGGAGATGGGGACGACAGAGAATGAGATGGCTGGATGGCATCACCGACTCCATGGATATGAGTTTGAATGAACTCTGGGAGTTGGTGATGGACAGGGAGGCCTGATGTGCTGTGATTCATGGGGTCGCGGAGAGTCGGACACGACTGAGTGTCTGAACTGAACTGAACTGAAATATTTTCCAATATTATATTGGTTGCTTTTGCCATACATTGACATGAATCCGCCCTGGGTGCACATGAGCTCCCCTCCTGAACTCCCCTCCCAACTCCGTCCTCCCCTTATCCTCCCTCTGGGTTATCCCCACACACCAGCCCCGAGCATACTGTAACATGCATCGACTCTGAACTGGCGATTCGTTTCACATATGATAATGTACATGTTTCAATGCCATTCTCCCAAATCATCCCACCGTCACCCTCTCCCACAGAGTCCCAAAGACTGCTTTATACATCTGTGTCTCTTTTGCTGTCTCGTATACAGGGTTATCATTTGCATCTTCCTAAATTCCATATATATGCGTTAGTATACTGTATTGGTGTTTTTCTTTCTGGCTTACTTCACTCTGTATAATAGGCTCCAGTTTCATCCACCTCGTTAGAACTGATTCAAATGCATTCTTTTTAATGGCTGAGTAATACTCCATTTTATATATGTATATGTACCAAAGCTTTCTTATCCAATCATCTGAGGCTGGATATCTAGGTTGCTTCCATGTCCTGGCTATTATAAACAGTACTGAGATGAACATTTATTTAAGAATGTATTCCAATATCAAAGGAAAATTTCACCAATGCAAAAACTGCAATTACTTTTGCACCAACCTAATAAGCAAATTTATATAATTATGACAGAATTAATTGAACTCCAGGCTTTTTTATGCTTCACAAAACTTTCACACATGTCCCTTTTCTATTCAAAGGACACATGTCCTTTTTCTGTTCTGTCCCTTCTGTTCAAAACAAATCAGAATATTATCTTGCATCTAACGACATTGCATGTAATGGCCTTAGAGGAGAAGTAGAATTTTAGATAACAGAAGTTTCTGATCAATAGAGGTTAGGGTGTCAGAGTATGTAAGAGAATTGATCCCCATAAGAGGATGATGGACTTCACAGTCGGTGCTGGTGGTAAAGAACCCGCCTGCTAATACAGGTAGATGTAAGAGACACAGGTTCAATAATGTGCCATGAAGATCCCCTGGAGGAGGGCAGGGCAACCCACTCCAGTATTCTTGCCTGGAGAATCCCCATGGAGAGAGGAGGCTTGCAGGTTGCAGTCCATAGAGCTACACAGAGTCAGACACTATTGAAACGACTTAGCATGCACGCAAGAGGGTGATACTACTGAAGTAAATGTATTGTTTTCTCAGATAACCACAGACTTAATATAAGATCCATTAATTTTTAAAGGACCATATCAAGCATCAAAAACTGGAGGGGGAGGGTCAGAATCCAACCAAGGTATTCATTGAGAGGATTAATTAACATCACTTCCGTGATTCACCATCTGCATTCATTCTTAAAAATAGCAGGCAGGTTTTAAGACTCCTACTCTGATATCTCTAGAACACTTTAGAAAGATGAATCACTGTTCCTTTTCTTGTTTTTCCATTTTTGTGCCTGTCCAAATAACCTCAACTGAACGAAGTTATTATGCTTTTAATGTCTAATACACCAAATGCTTGTTTTTGTTGAAAGTTCACTAGGTTATGTCCACTTTTTAAAAATCCTTATTTAAATAGTATGTTATTCATTTTGTAAAATTGACAGTCTTTTTTTTTCTTCCTTTACACAATATCAAATTATCTTAAACCATACTTTGTATAAGAGCAATTTTCTTTAGGAATATAACTTCTTTTCAATTACTCAAGGGAAAAAAATACAAACCTTAATTTCCTTGTTAAAAACAAGCCGTGTTGAGGCAGATGGATTGAATAACAGAAAGCCAGTCAAATAGGGAAGATAATTTCAAACATACATTTTTAGGAATCAAATACAGACTGTTAAATTACTCAGAAACAGACTATGCTATAATCCTTTCTAAGTACATTGACTCAGGACTATAGCTATATTTTTATCCATATATATATATATTTAACCCAAATAAGTAGCATGACTGAATTTAAAGCACTGATATTTTGTTACTTATGTTTTATGTGTGATTAAAAGTGTATTAGATAAATAAAATACTCTGCAGTCATCCAGCCAAAGTAAAAATTCAAACCAAATATTAGCAATTTTACATTACAGAATTCAATTGTAAAAAGCTCTTTTAGTCATAATTTTCATAGAAAAATTATATGCAAAGTTAGGACAAAATATATGTGTCAATAAGAGCCATCACACAAGCATGTAATTTAGAAGCATTCTTCTGAACAGTTTATGCCAATAGGTCTCACACTGGTCCCAGGTAGGGCAGTGAAACTTGCATTTCCTCACTTTGCCCATCAATAAATTAGGAGAAGTACTATTCTCAATATATAAGCCTGCTAGTAAAAAAAAAAATAATAATCTTTGATATACTAATGAGTGCAGCATTTCCAGTCCTTTAGAGAACAAGGGGTCTAAGAACTAAATGATATTAAGCTCATTAATGTAATTAATGTCACTGATGATTCTTTCTTCATAAAAAATGATTTGACTCAAATCTTTAAAGCGTATTAAAATATTTTTGCATGAGAGATAAAACTGTGGACATTAATTTTCCATTTATTATTATTTTTCACGTTGGCTTACTGTACTGGCTTTTTAAATTTGGCAACAGGAACAAAATATTATTAACAAATATAATAATAAGGTCTGAAATCTTATTTTCATATTTAATAACTCTAAAAGATTAATTATAAATTTAAAATGAATGAACAAATACAGTAAAGAAATAATGTGGTAAAAGCATTATAATATTATCTATGCTATATTATGTCATTTTCTCATATTTCACAAATGATAAGCTTTTGGCTAATAATTATGGTAACTGAAAATAAAACAACTAAGTGGGAATCTATAACAATAAAATACAATGATAAGCCTAGAACTACTATACCAATGCTAGTACAAATAACAAAATCTTAGATAGATTAGCTATTTATAAGGTGAATCTAGATTATGTGAATGCATTTCATGTCTAAAATGAGTGAATAGAGGTTTTGAGGGGAGGGTGGGAAGAATACTTAGAGAAACAGAGAAAGCTATTCTTGTATGGAAAACCATTCCAAATGAGCATAGCTCAATTTTTCAATTTGAATACAATCAATTATCTTCAAATACCATTTAATGAATACATAATTTTATTGTTTAAAAATTTAATGAATTTTATTTAATTTTACTACTTTATTTTAATAATACCACTTAATAAATAATTTTAATTACCTTTAAACAGAACTAGTGACACACATTTAAATATTTTAATTTTAACTTGCTTAATTTAAGCCTTTCTTTATAATTTATGTGCCTCCCTGGTAGCTCATCTGTTAAAGAATCCACCTTCAGTGCAGGAGACCTGTGTTCAATCCCCAGGTCGGCAATATCCCCTGGAGAACAGAACAGCTGCCCACTCCAGTATTCTGACCTGGGAGATTTCCATGGACTGTATAGTACATGGAGTCGCAGAAAATTCGACACGACTGAGCGACTTTCACTTTATAACTCATATGAACATTGGCTTCACATAGGCTACAGCATGACTCTATTGATATGAGTAAGATTTGGTTTATGCAAGTTCAGAAAGGTTTATTTTAAGCGTTTTAATACCACAAAGTAAATAATGATGAGATGGATAAATAGCGTCACCGATTCAATGGACAAGAATGTGAAAAAATTCCAGGAGATGGTGAAGGACAGGGAAGCCTGTCCTGCTGCAATCCATGAGGTTGCAAATAGTCAAACATGACTTAGCGACTGAATAACAACAACTTATTTATTTTATATTTCTCATAATCAAGATAGGGTGAGAGTTAGCAAGTAGCATCATGAAGTTTGGTTGCTTTAGTGATTTTCATCATGAGGTTAAGAACTATTTTAAAATACTAGAACAATATTAATAATATTAAGTAAAATAAAAATAATATAGGCAGAAGATAAAGAAGTTGGGTAGATTTTTGTCTCTTTATGATACTGAATTATTTCTTATTGTGTTATATTTATCTTAAAGAAATTTGAACATCCAAAATTCAGAAAGATTAAAATAAGACATATTAAAGCTCATTATAAAGCAAATGATTTTAGATCCCACTCCTGGATATTATTTGATTCATTAACTATGAATATGGCTTTAATTCAACTAGAAGTGATAATTAAACATTTAGGTGAGACCCTACCAAAGAAGTTGATAGATAGACTTATCCCTGATGCATGAGTTCAGAAATATGTAATAGAGGAAACAGGAAACAAATTTGAAGTAAAGTCATTGTGACACAGAGTGGTTTCTATCCAGCAAATGCTCAAATAGTAAATTATCATTTTTCACAAAAATTCAGTGTGTTCTCTAATTCTATCTCTATGGTGACTGTAGTAGACTTTTTAGGTGAATGCACTCATAAAGTTTGGAATACACTTCTTCAAATAAAAGTGAGAGTCTCAAAGATCCTGCCTTTACACTGATCTATACAGTAGAAAAATATCTACATCTATATCTACATTCACAAAAATATATTACCTTTGGATAGCATGTGGAAGACTTGAACTTGGGTATTAATATGAATGGTGTTAAGCATTTTTGCATTTATTGTTTTAATTGCATATCTGATATCTGACTGGGACAATACAAAGAGAAGTAGGGTTTAGATGCCTCATTATAAAAGACAGAAAAACTATTTGACAACAATTTATCTCCTCTAAAAGTTTTCCTGAAAGCATACTACAGGCTTCACTGCATCTTCTAGTTGCTATATCAGATATACCTGCACCCTGGGGATAGTGCTTTTCATAACTCCATTATTCTGAAGTGTGTTTGTATTTGAATGCTTGCATATGAATGTACACAAGCATTTCAGTTCAGTTCAAGGTGTGACCCCATTTACTCTCTTAATAAGTAGTACCAGGATTCACAGACACAAACTCCATATACAGTATTTTAAAAATGAAACCTACAGGGGGCATATTCATGTTTTATTCTCTCAACTCTTATTTATTCAAAGGACAAGCAGATACTCTGAAAAAAGTAAAGGCTTGCAGGCAACTATTAAACAAGTTCAAAGATATCATTTTAAGGAAATCTTCAATACAGTGTGTGAAACTGGTCAAAGATACAGAAAAGGTGACAAGAATGTTAACTTATCTCTAAATATTTTGAAAGAAGAGATAAGGATTAAGATACTATTTTAAGAAGTGAAGCATTCATATGACCATGAGGTCTGGAATTAATACATTTATATTTTAATAATTTTAATATCTGATATCATTTGGGTATGACTGGTGGCTCTGATTTGATTAACTTGTTCTAGAATATTTAGTTTCTTAGATTTTCACTTTATTATGAAAATCTTCAGTAGCCATCTTTAATTTTCAAAAATTTATTGGCCACTTGACAATATATTTACAGAATTTTCTTAACCTTGTCTACTGGGGAAGGCCTTGAGAAGACTATTTGCAGAAAGTAGATAGAATAGCTATGGTAAATAAGGACTCATTTTGACTCTAAGTTTCTTGTATATAAACACACAGATATAACTTATTTGAAATATTTAAAATGCAATTGAATATAACTTTGGTAACATTTAGAAAGAAAAAATAGTGACCTAAAATAATAAATTAAAATATATTTTCAGTGTCATTTCATACTCATTAGAAGTCACATTGGGCTTATTCAAGAATAGATTTAAAAATATGTAGTACTTGGAATTTGAGTGGCAGTTCAGTGTGGAAGACTGCACTTTCACTGCAGAGGGCAAAAGCTCCATCCCTGGTTAGGAACTAAGATCTGGTATGGCACAGCCAAAAACAAACAAAAGTAAGCATGCAAAAAAAAAACTTCCTTTTTTTTAAAAATGTTGTGCTCTTGTGCATATGTAGAAAGGAAAATATAAAAGACAGGTTGGGTAAAGTTGTTCAAACATTTTTATTTTCCAGATTCTGACTCCTGTAGATCATTTTCATCTCAGATTAATAGATGTCTATATTTTTTCACCACATACTTCCTTCCACAAGGTCAGCAAGAATATAGACAATGCTCAGAGCAGTGCTCTTCAGCTCTCTTCCAGGGCTTTTCTCCAAACGAAGGTATCAGTTCTGCAAGTTATACGTAAGGCTTTCATAAACCTACCAGAAGCTACTAAAATATTCTCAGGAGACAACCAGTACTCATAGTCT
Source organism: Moschus berezovskii (assembly GCF_049115385.1). Classification (NCBI taxonomy): domain Eukaryota; kingdom Metazoa; phylum Chordata; class Mammalia; order Artiodactyla; family Moschidae; genus Moschus; species Moschus berezovskii. Next base: position 9,570,053 of record NC_142469.1, read on the forward strand.
TCACTCAAAGGGCCCCTTAATGAAGAACTGAGAGGTTATAGTTGCCCAACCATAGAATAACAACTAATGCCTTACATGCCCTGCAACAACATCTTTGACATGACTACCAGCTGGCCAATTGTTGTTATAAAATGCAGTAGATTTTTCAGGTAATACATGATTTTAGCGTGCTGTGGTTCATGGGGTCTCAAAGAGTCGAACACGACTAAGCGACTGAACAGAACTGAATAGGTGAAAAATGTACAGTGTATAATCAAGAAAATATAATACTATTAAACTCATACTGTAAAGGAAATAAGGACTAAAATCACCCAACCTACAGGCATTATAACAACCATTTGTGTGAGTTATTTTGTGTCTGGAGGTCTTGGTAAAGAACATGAAACTATCAAGCCACCACCAACCAAAAGAATTCAAGAAAGGTCAAAAGTAAAGGTCCTGCATCTTTCATGTTCTAGAATCCTTCTCTTTGGAATCCATTTTGACTGAGTGATGTGGGTGCAACCAAGAAGGAACCTGAATTGGAATGATCAGTCAGAGACAACTAATCCCATTACCATAAAATACAAGACTATGAGCCAGGGAGTAGAGCAGTCCTCCTTTGATCCCTTCTCCTCTTATTCTCTGACTGGGTGCCCCTTCCAATAAAGTCTCCTGCTTTTTCAACACGTGTGTCTCCTAAGACAGTTCATTTCTGAGTGATGAGTGGAATCTAAAGATAAAATCATATTTTATTACATTGTTACATTATTTACATTAATTAAATAATGTAAATATATTATTACATTATTGTAATAATTATAATTACATTAATGTCATTGTCATAAAGTTTCCAGGGAGAGACGGTTCAGCCAGCAAACAAAGATTTCTGTGAGATATAAATTCATCTAGGTCCAGATGCATTTTCAAATTACTTAGAAGTGACCTTTTTTAATTTTCTTTTTTCTGGAAAATAGCAGCCATAGCTGTCTACCTCTGGCTGTGATAAACCATCTAGTACACCACTAATTATAGTAAGTATATATAAAAATAAGAAAACATATGAAGCAGATTTTTTTGGATACTGTATATCAGGCAGTGAAGGACTGTTATTACCTGGAGAAGAGAACTTATAAGATGAGCCCTGACACCAGCAAGCCTTCCTGATGCAGGTCCTTTTAGTCAGTGGCATCCATCCTGTTAAGTTGAGGAGGCAGAGTGGAGGAGATTGAGGCAACTGAAATTTCTGAGGCACATTAACAGAGAAGAAGAATGAGGCAGAAAAAGAACTCAAGAACGCAGAAAGTTGGCAAATGTTCTGAGTAGAACATCTCAAGTTTAAAAAAAAAAAAATAGGCTTCCTGTCAGCTAGAGGTTATGGTGGCAGTGATCATACTTAAACTAAGACCTTTCTGGAATTGGAAGGGATCAAACTAATTGCTCTTTCAATTTAAGTAATTATATTTATTGGAGGCAAATTATTTTACAATATTATATTGGTTGGTTTTGCCATACATTGACATGAATTCGCCCCGGGTGTACATGAGTTCCCCCTCCTGAACCCCTCTCCCACCTCCATCCTCCCTTTATCCTCCCCCTAGGTCATCCCCGCATGCCAGCCCCAAGCATCCTGTGATATGCATCGACCCTGAATTATATTTAAATGAAATGTCTTAGTCACTTTGAGAATTGCTATCAATTCAGTGTATTAAGGGAGGATGTACTGAGGCATATGACATTTTATTTATCTATTAATTAATTTTAAAAAATTAGACGTACTCTGTAGTTTGCAAAATCTTAATTTTCTGACCAGAGATGGAAGCCTGAGCCCCCTGCAGTGAAAGCACAGAATTCTAACTATTGGACTACCAGAAAGTCCCCAGGCAAATGCTATTTTAAACTGAAAGTCCAGAAAGATCTTAGAGAGATGGATTTTCATATATATATATATATCAGTCTTTCAGGATCAAACTTCAGTTTTGTGACTTACAAGATAAGAAGGATTGAATAATGGAGACTTGAGCCCATGTAATTTGCCATATTCTAGCATTGTATTTTTGGTACAACGGCTTAGTGATCTCTGCATTCATTATATGCAATTGGTGTAGATAAAGACACTTCAGGACCTGCGGAACTAGCTGTCCACCTGGCATCTGTCACTTCCCAATATACTACCAACCTCTCCCGATGTCCATACCTGTCAAAAAAATGTACACACACAGACGTCTGACGGGTAAAATTAGCATAAAGAAAAGCAATTTTTTATTTGTGTCTATAGTTGCAAACTCTATTTTCTGAGGCCATTTGTAGACATTTTTGTCTAATGGTCAAATTTGAAACAATGAACTGAGAGGGTAACTGGTAAGAAGGCCAGTGGTCTCCAAACGGAGGAAATAGCCTGCAAGTGTCAGACATTTTTAACTCTCCTAAGCAGCAGGAGGAAACAAACTAGTGATATTTTTTCTTCTCTATACAAATTTAAAAGGAAGTTTCTCTTAAAATACCGTGTTGCATAATGACACCTGGTTTCACCTGAAGTTAACTATTCTCAAATCTTGAGTTAACCGATGTAGTTTTCTTATGGAAATGTTGGTCTTAAGCTATGTTAATGTACTATGCATTTACCCGGACTCTGTCTTCAAGTCGGTTCCACCAAACGGCTCAGAACCTACTTGACAAATCAGTATGTTATACTCAGATATTGTTCCCCTAATCTATGTAAATGAAACTATTTGTATGGTAATCTGCCCTTCTGCAAGATTCAAGTTAATCATTTTATGGCCAGGGATGAATCATCTGGTGTCAGGATTATCCCAAAATGCATCTTATGGGTGAGGGGCCTGGTGCCATTCTGAGTTTTAAGACATTCCTTTCTTTCATTAACAGACTGCTAGTGACTATATATTCTTGCCTGGAAAATCCCATGGAGGGAGGAGCCTGGTGGGCTGCCGTCCATGGGGTTGCAGAGTCAGACATGACTGAAGCGACTTAATAGCAGCAGCAGCAGCAGTGACTATATAACATCCAGCTGAAGACTATCAGGTGGGTACTCTTTCTGCCCCCTTCTGATGTCTATGTCAGAAGCTTTCTCTATCTCCTTTATACTTTAATAAAACTTTATTACACAAAAGCTTTGAGTGGTCAAGCCTCGTCTCTGGCCCTGGATTGAATTCTTCTACAGGGGCCAAGAATCCTGGTGTCTTTGTGTCATTCCACAACAACCTTTCCAAACTTCCATACTCTTAACCAATATACACAGGATTTGTATTTCTTTTATGGCTGATTTATCATGGGGTCACAAAAAGTCAGACACGACTGAGCGACTGAACTGAACTGAAGTGCAAATGGATTCAATATAATCAGCTGTGCTTCAGTAGTTTCTGTATTCTTACTCTCTTCCCTGCTTTGGACTGTTCTTTTTTTCATCTCAGAACAAATTATCTGATCAGGCTTCCTGTTGGTCTCTATATTTTACATGTATTCTTCAAGTAAGGTTCTACTTTAGCAAACATCACTTCAATATCAAAAAGTAAGTCTTCTTTCCAAAAACTTATTTTAACATTTGAAAATTGTGGAATGTACTGCTAAAAGTGATAGACATTTGGGTAGGGTTTTGGCCAAGATGACAGAGTAGAAAGATGATCTATTCCCCTCCTTTTGTTGACACATCAAAGAACAACTAACTACATAACAAGTATTAATGAGAAAAACCCAATTGTTGTTGTTAAGTCACTCAGTCATGTCTGACTAATTGCAACTGCATGGACTGCAGTGTGCCAAACTTCCCTGTCCTTCATCTGCTGGAGCTTGTTCAAACTCATGAGTCCATTAAGCCAGTGATGCCATCCGATCATCTCATCCTGTGTTTATCCCTTCTCCTACTTTCAATATTTCTGAACATTAGGGTCTTTCCCAATGAGTTATCTCTTCACATAAGGCAGCCAAAGTAATGAAGCTTCAGCTTCAGTATCAGTCCTTCCAATAAATATTCAGGGTTAATTTCCTTTTGGATTAACTGGCTTAATCTCTGCAGTCCAAGGGACTCTCAAGAGTTTTTTCCAAAACCACTGTTCAAAAACATCAATTCTTTGTGTTTCAGTCCTCTTTATGGTTCAAATCTCACATCCATACATCAAACACTACTGGGAAAACCATAGCTTTTGTTCTAAGGACTTTTGTTGGCAAAGTAATTTCTCTGATTTTTAATACAGTATCTATATTTGTCATAGCTTTTCTACCAAGGAGCAAGTATATTTTACTTTCATGCACATAGGATTTGTATACATGAGATTAAAAATTCAATAACTAGCAGAAAAAGATTTTCTGTAAATAAAATTGTAATGAAGGGGCCACAGCAAGATTGGTTGTAGGGGTGGAGACAAAAATGTAGTCAAGTTTCAATCTTCAAGTAGGCATCCCACAAAGGAGATGATAATCACAATTGTAAAGTTTCTCCCTAAGGAAAAAGGGAACCAAACCTTCCATCTGGCTCTTCAACCTGAGGATCTGCACTAAGAGGACAAGCAACCAAACTTTGAAACCCAGAGAGCTTGCAAACAGGAAACAGAGACTTCTCTCCAAGGCACATGCAAAATCTCACAAGCATTAATTCCAATTGCACGGGCAGTAATTTTACAAGAGCCTGGATCACATACAAGTTTTGATCATGAAAATTCTCAGAGAGGTAGGAGAAAACTAAAAATATTCCCAGTTAAATAGACACGAGTGGCAAACTTTTGTGGAGCTCATTCTGCCATGAGGACACAGTTTTGTTTGGTGTTATTTTGATGGCCTCCACTTAGCCTAATAGTTCTGGGAATTTAGCCATCCATCAGCAAGACATCCCTAGATGAAGTTACCCTAAGCCCTGAAAACAGCTGTGCCAAGACACAGCACTGTCCAACAGTGGGTCAGTGCAAGACTCAGGACTCTAAGGGCTATGCAATCATCTGTGCCAGGACTCAGTAATGCCCAGCAGTGCGATGGCAAGCCACAGGGATTATAGACAGTCCTGCATGCCAGTGTGCTCACAGTAGTTGGCTATACTTCAGCAGAAGAGTCCACAGAGTATATACCTCTGGTGACCAGAGAGGCACATACTGCTGGGTCCTGTAGGACATCTTCTACATAAAACCACTTGTCTAATATCAAGAAATATAACTGACTTTATAATGCATAGGAATAAGCAGATAGAATTAGGCAAAATAAGTGAATGGAGGAATACATTCCAGACAAAACGTTAAACAAATTCCAAGAAGAACAAAGCAAAATTAAGATAAGCAATAAGCCTAATAAAGAGTGCAAGTTAATGATTACAAAGATGCTCAATGAATGCACGAGAAGAATGAGAGAATTTTAACAAAGTGAGAATTTAGCAAGGATATAAAAGATAAAGAAGAAAGCAAAGGGGGCTAAAGAATAAAATAACTTAAAGTAAAAATTATACTGAAAGGAATCAACAGTGGATTATATAATACAAAAGAATGGATCAGCAACCTGGAAGTCAAACTAGTGGAAATCACCCAAAGTGAATAGAAATAATTTTTAATACTGAGTCTAGCGGCAGATACCTCTGAAAAAAATAGAAGAATACTAAAATGGACATTACATGTGTCTCAGAAAAAGAGAAAGGGGCAGAGACTTATTTGAAGGTAATAGCTAAAAGTTTGCTAACCTGGGAGAGGAAACATATGCTTAGGCTCAGGAAGCACAGAGAGTCCCAAACAAGATAAAGATAAGGACAGCCACAGGAAGACTCACTGTAATCAAATGGAAAAAGTTAAAAATCAAGATATAATCTTAAATGTACCAAGAAAAAAGCGGTCAGTTACATACAAAGTAATTCCCCTAAGGCTATAAACTGCCTTAAGCATAAACTTTGCAGATCAGAGGTATTGTCACAATCTATTTAAAATGAGGAAAAGGAAAAAAATATATATATGCAAGAATATTCTACACAGCAAGGCTATCATTCACACTTGAAGGAAGTAAACCATTTTACAGACAAGCAAAATTTTTGAGTTAAGCACCAATAAACCAGCTTTTAAGAGTGCTAAAGGGACTTCTCTAAGCAAAAAATCAAAACTAAAAATATGATAGGAAAAGCAAACAAAAAGTTCATTAATAAAGGCAATCATGCAGTAAAGGTCATAGACTGGCAACATTTCAAACTAGTAGAAAGGTTAAAAAGCAAAGTAGTAAATTCATACATATCAACAGTACATATTTAAGGAATCAGTCAGTCAGTAAGTCAGTTCTGTCGCTCAGTCCTGTCTGACTCTTTGCACTTCAGGCCTCCCTGTACATCACCAACACCTGGAGTCCACCCAAACTCATGTCCATTGAAACGGTGATGCTGTACAGCTATCTCGTCTTCTGTCGTCCCCTTCTCCTCCTGCCCCCAATCTTTCCCAACATCAGGGTCTTTTTCAAATGAGTCAACCCTTCCCATGAGATGGCCAAAGTATTGGAGTTTCAGCTTCAGCATCAGTCCTTCCAATGAACACCCAGGATTGATCTCCTTTAGAATGGACTGGTTGGATATCCTTGCAGTCCAAGGGACTCTCAAGAGTCTTCTCCAACACCACAGTTCAAAAGCATCAATTCTTCAGTGATCAGCTTTCTTCACAGTCCAACTCTCACATCCATACATGACCACTGGAAAAACCATAGCCTTGACTAGATGGACCTTGGTTGGAAAAGTAATGTTCCTGCTTTTTAATATGCTATCTAGGTTGGTCATAACTTTCCTTCCAAGGAGTAAGCTTCTTTTAATTTCATGGCTGCAGTCAACATCTGCAGTAATCATGGAACCCATAAAAATAAAGTCTGACACTGTTTCAACTGTTTCACCATCTCTTTTGCATGAAGTGATGGGACCAGATGCCATGATCTTAGTTTTCTGAATTTTGAATTTTAAGTCAACTTTCACTCTTCTCTTTAACTTTCACCAAGAGTCTTTTTAGTTCCTGTTCACTTTCTGCCATTAGGGTGGTGTCATCTACATGTTTGAGGTTATTGATATTTCTCCCGGCAATTTTGATTCCAGCTTATGCTTCTTCCAGCCCAGAGTTTCTCATGATGTACTGTGCATATAAGTTAAATAATCAGGGTGACAATATACAGCCTTGACATATTCCTTTTCCTATTTGGAACCAGTCTGTTGTTCCATGTCCAGTTCTAACTGTTGCTTCCTGACCTGCATACAGGTTTCTCAAGAGGCAGATCAGGTGGCCTGGTTTTCCCATCTCTTTCAGAATTTTCCAGTTTATTGCGATCCAAACTGTCAAAGGCTTTGAAATAGTCAATAAAGCAGAAATAGATGTTTTTCTGGAACTTTCTTGCTTTTTCCATGATCTAGTGGAATTTGGCCATTTGATCTCTGGTTCCTGTGCCTTTTCGAAAACCAGCTGGAACTGGAACATCTGGAAGCTCATGGTTCACGTATTGCTCAAGCCTGGCTTGGATAATTTTAAGCATTACATTACTAGCATGTGAGATGAGTGCAATTGTGCGGTAGTTTGAGCATTCTTTGGCATTGCCTTTCTTTGGGATTGGAATGAAAACTGACTTTTCCAGTCCTGTGGCCACTGCTGAGTTTTCCAAATTTGCTGGCATATTGAGTGTAGCACTTTCACAGCATCATCTTTCAAGATTTGAATTAGCTCCACTGGAATTCCATCACCTCTACTATCTTTGTTTGTAGTGATGCTTTCTAAGGCCTACGTGAGATCACATTCCAGGATGTATGGCTCAAGGTGAGTGATCACAGCATCGTGATTTTCTGGGTCATGAAGATCTTTTTGTACAGTTCTTTTATGTATTCCTGCCACCTCTCTTAATATCTTCTGTTTCTTTTATGTCCATATCATTTCTGCCCTTTATTGAGCCCATCTTTACATGAAATATTCCCTTGGTATCTCTAAATTTCTTGAAGAGATTTCTAGTCTTTACCATTCTGTTTTTTTTTTTTTTTTCCCCTCTATTTCTTTGCACTGACAGCTGAGGAAGGCTTTTCTATCTTTCCTTGCTATTCTTTGGAACTCTGCGTTCAGATGCTTATAGATTTCCTTTTCTCCTTTGCTTTTTGCTTGTCTTTCTTTCACTACTATTTGTAAGGCCTCTTCAGACAGTCATTTTGCTTTTTTGCATTTCTTTTCCATAGAGATGGTCTTGATCCCTGTCTTTTGTACAATGTCACCTACCTTCGTCCATAATTCATCAAGATCTATCAGATCTAGTCCCTTGAATCTATTTCTCACTTCCACTGTATAATCATAAGGAATTTTATTTATGTCATACCTGAATAGTCTAGTGGTTTTCCCTACTTTCTTCAATTTAAGTCTGAATTTGACAATAAGGAGTTCATGATCTGAGCCAGAGTCAGCTCCTGGTCTTGTTTTTGCTGACTGTATAGAGCTTCTCCATCTTTGGCTGCAAAGAATATCATCAATCTAATTTCGGTGTTGAACATCTGGTGATGTGTAGAGTCTTCTCTTGTGTTGTTGGAAGAGGGTGTTTTCTATGACCAGTGCTTTCTCTTGGCAAAACTCTATTAGCCTTTGCCCTTTTGCCCTTCTTCATTCTGTACTCCAAGGCCAAATTTGCCTGTTACTCCGGGTGTTTCTTGACTTCCTCCTTTTGCATTCCAGGCCCCTATAATGAAAAAGACATCTTTTTTGGGTGTTAGTTGTAAAAGGTCTTGTAGGTCTTCATAAAACCGTTCAACTTCAGCTTCTTCAGTGTTACTGTTTGGGGTACACCCTTGGATTACTGTGATATTGAATGTTTTGCCTTGGAAGTGAACAGAGATCATTCTGTCGTTTTTGAGATTTCATCCAAGTACTGCATTTCAAACTCTTTTGTTGCCCGTGATGGCTACTCCATTTCTTCTAAGGGATCCCTGCCCACAGTAGTAGATATAATGGTCATCTGAGTTTAAGTCACCCATTCCAGTCCATTTTAGTTCACTGATTCCTAGAATGTTGATGTTCACTCTTGCTATCTCCTGTTTGACCACTTCCAATTTGCCTTGATTCATGGACCTAACATTCCAGGTTCCAGCGCAATTTTGGTCTTTACAGCATCAGACCTTGCTTCTATCACCAGTCTCATCCACAACTGTCTATTTTTTTTTTTTTTTGCTTTGGCTCCATCCCTTCATTCTTTCTGGAGTTATTTCTCTACTGATCTCCAGTAGCATATTGGGCACTTACTGACCTGGGGAATTCCTCATTCAGTATCCTATCATTTTGCCTTTTCATACTGTTCATGCAGTTCTCAAGGCAAGAATACTGCAGTGGTTTGCCATTCCCTTCTCCAGTGGACCACATTCTGTCAGACCTCTCCACTATGACCCATCCATCTTTTGTGGCCCCACATGGCATGGCTTAGTTTCATTGAGTTAGAGAAGGCTGTGGTCAATATGATCAGATTGGCTAGTTTTCTGTGATTATGATTTCAATGTGTCTGCCCTCTGATGCCTTCTTGCAATACCTACTGTCTTACTGGGTTTCCCTTACTTGGACGTGTGGTATCTCCTCACAGCTGCTCCAGCAAACACAGCCCCTGCTCCTTACCTTGCACGAGGTCTCCCCTCCTTACCTTGAATGTGGAGTAGCTTCTCTCGGCCCTCCTGTGCCCATGTATCCTACACTCCTCTAATGTGGGGAAGCTCTTCTCAGCCGCCGCCACTGACCTCAGATGTGGGATAGCTCCTCTCCTGTGCCATCACAGCCTGGCACTCTCCATTGCCACCCCTGACCTTGGGTGTGGGGTAGAAATACCCAATAAAATAAAATATAATGCAAAAAACTTTAACCATGGTAGCTTGGCAGGAAAGAATGCAAGGTTGTTAGAGTGCAACTAAACTTAAAATATGTATGTATAATACAAATATAGTTACATATGTACCTTATGGCAACCTCAAGCCAAAAATCTATAATACGAAGAAAAGAGAAGAAGACAGCCATGCTAAATAATACCAAAGAATCACCAAATCAAAGGAAAAAAAGCAAAAGAAGAAAGTGACAAGTAGAGAACTACAAAACAATTAGAAAATAACAAAATAGCAATACTTATCAATAACTATTTTAAAAATATATACACAAAATGCTCCAATAAAATATATAGTGTCATTTGATGGATAAAAATTTTAAAATATTCATAAAAATGCTTTGCTAGAAAGACTCACTTGAAATAAAAAGACACACAGACTGAAAATGAGGGAATGGGGAATTATATTCCATACAAATAAAGGGAAAAAAAGCTAAGGTAGCAAAATAAGACAAAAGAATTTAAAACAAGACAGTAACAAGAGACAAATGGCAGTACACAACGTTTAAGAGGTCTATACGAGATATAACAGTTGTAAATATATATACACCTAACATGGGGAAAGATAAACATATAGCAAATATCCACCAACACTAAAGGAGATGAGATGCTAACAAAACAATAGGAAGAAAATTAAACACCCCGTTAACTCCATCCAAAAGCAGCAAAATACACAATCTTTTCAAGTGCACTTTAAATTCTCTAGGAAAAATTATATACTAGCCCACAAAACAGGACACATATATTAAATAATAATGAAATCATATTAAGAATCTTTTCTGACTACAACAGTATAATACTAGAAATCAACTCCAAGGAAGGGGGGGGGAATAACTGGAAAAACACAAACACGTGAAGGCTAAAAACATATTATATAACCAATGGGTCAAGCAAGAATTTAAAAACACATGGAGACAAGTGGAAATGGAAACACAACTGTTCAAAATCAATGTGGCATAGCAAAATCAATGTGACAGTGAAGTTGTAAGCAATACAAGTCTGACTAAGGAAACAAGAGAAAGTTATCTATCCTTTCAAGTTAGTTGTTCAGTCATTTCCAAATCTTTATGACCCCATGGATTGTAGCCTGCCTGTCTTCTCTGTCAGTTGAATTTTGCAGGCGAGAATACTGGAGTAGCTTGTCATTCCCTTCTTCAGGGGATCTTCTGGGCTCATGGATCAAACACAGGGCTCTTGCACTGCACGTAGATTCTTTACAGTCTGAGCCAACAAGGGATCCCAAAGAAGGGTAATGCCAAAAACTGTACAAACTACTTCAAAACTGCACTCATTTCACAAGCTAGTAATGTAGGGCTAAAAATCCTTAAAGTAAGTCTTCAACAGTTTGTGAACCATGAATCTCCAGATGTATAAGTTGTATTTTGAAAAGGCATAGAAACCAGAGATCAAATGGCCAACATCCTTTGGATCATAGAAAAAGAAGGGGATTACAGAAAAAAACCATCTACTTCTGTTTCATTGATTATGCTAAAGCCTTTGACTATATTGATCAAAACACTGAAAAATACTTTTAGAGATGGAAACATGAAACAACCTAAGCTGCCTCTTGAGAAACTTGTATGTAGGTCAAGAAGCAACATGGACAACAGACTGGTTCAAAATTGGGAAAGGAGTGTGCCAAAGCTGTATATTGTCACCCTTCTTATTTAACTTACATACAGGGTATATATCATGTGAAATGTCAGGCTAGGTGAAACTCAAGGCAGACTCTAGGTTGCCTGGAGAAATATCAATAACCTCAGATATGAAGATGACATAGCCCTCGTAAAGATGAAAGAGGAAAGAAAAAAAGCTAGCTTAAAACTCAGCATTCAAAAAAGTAAGATCGTGGCATCCAGTCCCATCACTTTATGGCAAATAAATGGGGATACAGTGGAAACAATGACAGACTTTATTTTCTTAGGCTCCAAAATTACTGGGGATGGTGAATGGAGTCATGAAATTATAAGACGCTTGGTCTTTGTAAGAAAAGCTATGACAAATCTAGATAGCATATTAAAGAGCAGAAACATCACATTGCCAACAAAGGTCTGTATAGTCAAAGCTATGATTTTTCCAGTAATTATGTCAGATATGAGAATTCAACCATAAAGAAGGCTGAGCACTGAAGAACTGATGTTTTTGAACTGTGATTTTGAAAAAGACTCTTGAGAGTCCCTTGGACAAAAGGAGATCATTGAACCAGTAAATCATAAAGGAAATCAGTCCTGAATATTTATTGGAAGGACTGATGCTGAAGCTGAAGCTCCAATATTTTGGCCACCTGATGTGAAGCGCCGGCTTATTGGAAAATAACCCTCGTGCTGGGAAACATTAAGGACAGAAGGAAAACGGGGTGACAAAGGAGAAGTGGTTGGATGACATCATGCACATGAGTCTGAACAAACTTTGGGAGATACTGAAGGACAGCAGAGCCTGGTGTGCTGTAGTCTATGGTTTGCAAAGAGTGGATACTACTGAGTGACTGAAGAACAACAACAAACCTTTCATGCTAAGGTCTAGCAGATTAAAAGAACACTATGCATTGTTAGTAGAAGAAAATAGAAAAGATCAGAACAAAAATAAATGAAATAGATATTAAGGAAACAATAGAATAGATCAATGAAACTAAGTGCTGGTTCTTCAAAAAGACAAGGAATATAGATATACCACCTGCCAGTCTAAAGGAAATGCACACACACCAACACACACACACACACAAACAGAGAGGGGAAACCAAATAAATAAAAACAGGGATTATAAATAAAAAGTTGAAATTCTATCACAAAAATACCAAAAATGAGAGATTATTGTGAACAATTATATGTCAATTAAATGGACAATTTAGAAAAAACCAAATTTATATGTACAATATTGAACCAGGAAATTATAGAAAATGTGAACAGACTGAATACCAATAATGAAATTGAATCAGCAATTAAAAAAAAAAAAAAAACTCCCAATAAACAAAAATCCAACGCCTTCACAGGTGAATTCTACCAAACATTGAGGAAAAATTAACATCTATCCTTATCCAACTATTACAGAAAATTAGAGGAAAAAATGTTTCTGAGCTCACTTTATGACGTCAGTATAATTCTGATATCAAAATAAGGAGAGGACAACACAAAAACTTACAGCCAATATCACTGATAAACATAAATGCAAAACTTCACTACAAAATATTAGCAGACAAAATCCAGAAAAAAAAAAAATTTAAAGTACCATATGGCATGATCAAGTGGGCTTTATCCCAAGGAATTCAGAAAGGTTCACTATTTCTAAATCAATAAATATTATATGCCATCTTGATATACCACATTAATAAAATGAAAAATAAAAACCACATGATAAATATTGAGCTGGCCAAAAGTTAATTCAAATTTTTCTGTATGATGTTATGGAAAACGCAAATGAACTTTTTGACCAGACCAGTAGATGCATAAAAAGCTTTTGAAAACCTTCAACATCCATTTATGATATAAGTTCTCAACAAAGTGGGCATAGAGGAAACCTCTGTCAACATAATGAAAGCTTTAGATGGTATTTCTACAGCCAATATCATGCACAGTGTTGAAAAGGTGTAAGATTTTCCCTAAAATCAAGATGGTAAGGATACCACTCTTACCACCTTTATTTAATATAATGCTGAAAGTTAAGCCACAATAATCAGACTACAAAAATGATTAAAAGTCATCCAAATGGATTAGAAGAAGTGACATAATAATATATATACATAAAATCCTAAAAATGTCATAAAAAGTTTTAAATTAATATTGAATTCAGTAAACTTGCAAGATACAAAATTAACATAAAGAAATATGTCATGTTTCTATACACTAAAAAACAAGCTTTCAGAAAGAGAAATTAAGAAAGCAATCCTAATTACAAGTGTATCAAAAAGAATAAAATATCTAGGAGTAAATGTAACTATTGAGGAAGGTCTGTACTTACAAAACTATGACACTGATGAAAGAAACTGAAGAGGACATTAATAAATGCAAAGATGTACTGTGATCTCATAGATTGGAAGGATTAATATTGCTAAAATGACTATACTATACAACACAACCTACAGGTTTAATTCAATTATTATCAGGCTACCAATGGTGTTTTTCCCAGAAGTAGAACACAGAAACTTAAAATTTGTTCAGAAGCACAAAAGACCTCAAATTCCCAACACCAAATAACAAACAAGAAGATTTCAAAAAGGGTCAAATGAAGTGAGTAGACATTTTTCCAAAGACATACCGCAAACTGACACATAAACAGATGCTCAAAATCACTTATCATCAGGAAAATACAAACCAAAATCTCAGTGTGATACCACATTACACCTTTCAGAATGGCTATTATCAAAAATAAGACAATAATTGTTGATGAAGATTTAGGAAAAAAGAGAATCTTATTGCAATTTTGTTTGGAATGTCAGTTGGTATAATCACTATAGAAAATAATATGTAGTTCCCTCAAAAAATTAAAAACAGATCTATCATAAAATCCATGAATTCAATTTTTGGGTATTTTTGGAACAAACCAAGAACACTAATATAAAAATATATATACACCCCTATGGGCTTCCCTGGTGGCTTAGTTGGTAAAGAATCTGCCTGCAATGCAGAAGAATGCCTGTGGTGCAGGAGACCGAGTTTGATACCTGGGTCAGGAGGATCTCCTGGAGAAGGAAATGGTAACACACTCCAGTTTTCTTGCCTGGAAAATCCCATGGATAAAGGAGCCTGGTTAGCTCACAAAGAGTTGGACATGACTTAGCAACTAAACAGCCATGACTATGTTCAATTGAGAATTATTTACAATAGCTAATATGTGGAATGTCCATCAATAGATGAATGAATAAAGAAGAGGTGATGTCTATCTATCTATAATGGGATATTAACCATAAAAATGAGAGAAACTATGCCATCCCCATGGAAAAGAAATGCAGAAAAGCAAAATGGCTGTCTGAGGAGGCCTTACAAATAGCTGTGAAAAGAAGAGAAGTGAAAAGCAAAGGAGAAAAGGAAAGATATAAGCATCTGAATGCAGAGTTCCAAAGAATAGCAAGGAGAGATAAGGATGCTTTCCTCAGTGATCAATGCAAAGAAATAGAGGGAAACAACAGAATAGGAAAAACAAGAGATCTCTTCAAGAAAATTAGAGATTACAAGGGAACATTTCATGCAAAGAGGGCTTGATAAAGGACAGAAATGGTATGGACCTAACAGAAGCAAAAGATATTAAGAAGAGGTGGCAAGAATACACAGAAGAACTCTACAAAAAAGATCTTCACGACCAAGATAGACACGATGGCGTGATCACTGACCTAGAGCCAGACATCTTGGAATGTGAAGTCAAGTGGGCCTTAGAAAGCATCACTACGGACAAAGCTAGTCGAGGTGATGGAATTCTAATTGAGCTACTTCAAATCCTGAAAGATGATGCTGTGAAAGTGCTGCACTCAATATGCCGGTAAATTTGGAAAATTCAGCAGTGGCCACAGGACTGGAACAGGTCAGTCTTCATTCCAATCCCAAAGAAAGGCAATGCCAAAGAATGCTCAAACTACTGCACAATTGCACTCATCTCACACGCTAGTAAAGTCATGCTCAAAATTCTCCAAGCCAGGCTTCAACAATAGGTGAACCATGAACTTCCAGATGTTCAAGCAGGTTTTAGGAAATGCAGAGGAACCAGAGATCAAATTGCCAACATCCGCTGGATCATGGAGAAAACAAGAGAGTTCTAGAAAAAACATCTATTTCTGCTTCATTGACTATGCCAAAGCCTTTGACTGTGTGGATCACAATAAACTGTGGAACATTCTGAAAGAGATGGGAATCCCAGACCACCTGACCTGCCTCTTGAGAAACCTGTATGCAGGTCAGGAAGCAACAGTTAGAACTGGACATGGAACAACAGACTGGTTCCAAATAGGAAACGGAGTACGTCAAGGTTGTATATTGTCACCCTGCTTATTTAACTTCTATGGAGAGTACATCATGAGGAACGCTGGGCTGGAAGAAGCACCATCTGGAATCAAGATTGCTGGGAGAAATATCAATAACCTTAGATATGCAGATGACACCACTCTTATTGCAGAAAGTGAAGAGGAACTCAAAGGCCTCTTGATGAAAGTGAAAGAGGAGTGAAAAATTTGGCTTCAAGCTCAACATTCAGAAAATGAAGATCATGGCATCTGATCCCAACATTTCATGGGAAATAGATGGAGAAACCGTGGAAACAGTGTCAGACTTTATTTGGGGGGGGGGCTCCAAAATCACTGCAAATGTTGATTGCAGCCAGAAAATTAAAAGACGCTTACTCCTAGGAAGGAAAGTTATGACCAACCTAGATAGCATATTAAAAAGCAGAGACTTTACTTTGTCAACCAAGGTCCGTCTAATCAAGGCTATGGTTTTTCCAGTGGTTATGTATGGATGAGAGAGTTGGAATGCGAAGAAAGCTGATTGCGGAAGAATTGATGCTTTTGAACTGTGTTGCTGGGGAAGACTCTTGAGAGTCCCTTGGACTGCAAGGACATCCCACCTGTCCATTCTAAAGGAGATCAATCCTGGGTTTTCATTGGAAGGACTGATGCTAAAGCTGAAACAGCAATACTTTGGCCACCTCATGCGACGAGTTGACTCACTGGAAAAGAGTCTGATGCTAGGAAGTATTGGGGGTGGGAGGAGACGGGGACGGCAGAGAATGAGATGCCTGGATGGCATCACCGACTCGGTGGACATGAGTTTGTGTGAACTCCGGGAGTTGGTGATGGACAGGGAGGCCTGGCGTGTTGTGATTCATGGGGTCGCAAAGAGTCGGACACGACTGAGCAACTGAACTGAACCGAACTGATGCCATCTGTCAAAACATGAATAGACCTAGAGAATATCATGTTCATGGGGTCACAAAGAGTTGGACATGACTTAATGACTAAATAACCATGACCATGTCCAATTGAGAATTATTTCCAATAGCTAATTTATGAAAGTGACCTATATGTCCATCGATAGATGAATGAATAAAGAAGAGGTGATGTATACCTATCTGTCTATCTATAACGGGATATTAGCCATAAAAATCAAGGAAGCTATGCCATCTGTCATAACATGAACAGACCTAGAGAGTATTATGCTATTGGAAATAAGTCAGATAAGACAAATATTTTATGATCTCACTTATATGTATCTGTTCAATTAAAAAAAAAAAGAACTAAATGTCAATCATAACAAAAGAGAAACAGACTTATAGGTACAGAGGACAAAGCAGTGTTTGCCAGATGGGCAGAGTTGGGGGAATGAGTGAAATAAGTCAGGGATATTAGGAGCTACAGATTTCCATTATCAAAATAAATATGCCTTGGGAATCTAATGTACAAAGTAGGGAATAGAGTCAATATACTACAATAATTTTTATTATAGAACTAATTAGACTTATTGTGGTGATTATTTTGTAATGTGTAAATATGTAACATGACTATTTTGTACACCTGAAACTAGTGTAATATTGTAAGTCATTACATTTCAACAAAGAAAGAAAAAAAAAAAAAAACTGGTAGAAACTAAGCTTGGAGAAACTCTGATGTCATACAAATATCTTGGCAAATTATAATCCTGTTGTCTTTCCTTTCATTCTCTACATGGCAAAAAGCACTATTGTTTGAACCCTAATAGAAAAAAAAAGTCCTGATTTTATTTATTGTATTTTTAATATAATTGCATATTTTTCCTGATATCATTCAGATATGTGGATACTTCCATGGTATTTATATATATATATATATATACATATATATATATTTTTTGGTAATTAATTTATTTTTTATTGTAGGCAAATTATTTTACAATATTATGTTGGTTGGTTTTGCCATACCTTGACATGAATTTGCCCCGGGTTTACATAAGTTCCCCCCCCGAACCCCCCTCTCACCTCCCTCCTCCCTTTATCCTCTCTCTGGGTCATCCCTGCATGCCAGCCCCGAGCATCCTATAACATGCATTGACCCTGAACAGTGATTCGTTTCACATATGACAACATACGTGTTTCAATGCCATTCTCCCAAATCATCCCACCCTCACCCTCTCCCATAGAATCCCAAAGACTGTTGTATACATCTGTGTCTCTTTTGCTGTCTCGTATACAGGGTTATCATTTGCATCTTTCTAAATTCCATATATATGCGTTAGTATACTGTATTGGTGTTTTTCTTTCTGGCTTACTTCATCCTGTATAATAGGCTCCAGTTTCATCCACCTCATTAGAACTGATTCAAATGTATTCTTTGTAATGGCTGAATAATACTCCATTGTGTATATGTACCAAAGTTTTCTTATCCATTCGTCTGCAGGTGGACATCTAGGTTGCTTCCATGTCCTGGCTATTATAAACAGTGCTGCAATAAACATTGGAGTACATGTGTCTCTTTCAATTCTGGTTTCCTTGGTGTGTATGCCCAGGAGTGCGATTGCTGGATCATATGGCAGTTCTATTTCCAGGTTTTTGAGGAATCTCCACACTGTTCTCCATAGTGGCTGTACTAGTTTGCATTCCCACCAACAGTGTAAGAGGGTTCCTTTCTCTCCACATCCTCTCCAGCATTTATTGCATGTAGACTTTTGGATAGCAGCTATTCTGACTGGTGTGAAATGGTATCTCATTGTGGTTTTGATTTGCATCTCTCTGATTATGAGGGATGTTGAGCATTTTTTCATGTGTTTGTTAGCCATCTTTATGTCTTCTTTGGAGAAATGTCTGTTTAGTTCTTTCGCCAATTTTTTGATTGGGTCATTTATTTTTCTGGAATTGAGCTGCAGGTACTGCTTGTATATTTTGGAGATTAATCCTTTATCAGTTGCTTCATTTGCTATTAATTTCTCCCATTCTGAAGGCTGTCTTTTCACCTTACTTATAGTTTCCTTTGCTGTGCAGAAGCTTTTGATTTTAATTAGGTCCCATTTGTTTATTTTTGCTTTTATTTCCAAAATTCTGGGAGGTGGGTCATGGAGGATCCTGCTGTCATTTATGTCGGAGAGAGTTTTGCCTACTTTCTCCTCTAGGAGTTTTATAATTTCTGGTCTTACATTTAGCTCTCTAATCCATTTGGAGTTTATTTTGGTGTATGGTGTTAAGAAGTGTTCTAGTTTCATTCTTTTACAGGTGGCTGACCAGTTTTCCCAGCACCACTTGTTAAAGAGACTGTCTTTTCTCCATTTTATATTCTTGCCTCCTTTGTCAAAGATGCGGTGTCCATAGGTGCGTGGATTTATCTCTGGGCTTTCTATTTTGCTCCATTGATCTATATTGCTGTCTTTATGCCAGTACCATCATGTCTCGATGATTGTGGCTTTGTAGTAGAGCGTGAAGTCCGGCAGGTTAATTCCCCCAGTTCCATTTTTCTTCCTCAAGATTGCTTTGGCTATTCGAGGTTTTTTGTATTTCCATATAAATTGTGAGATTATTTGTTCTAGTTCTGTGAAAAATATCGTTGGTAGCTTGATAGGGATTGCATTGAATGTATAATTTACTTTGGGTAGTATACTCATTTTTACAATATTTATTCTTCCCATCCATGAGCATGGTATATTTCTCCATCTATTAGTGTCCTCTTTGATTGCTTTCAGTAGTGTTTTATAGTTTTCTATGTACAAGTCTTTTGTTTCCTTAGGTAGATATATTCCTAAGTATTTAATTCTTTTCGTTGCAACAGTGAATGGAATAGTTTCCTTAATTTCTCTTTCTATTTTTTCATTATTAGTGTATAGGAATGCAAGGGATTTCTGTGTGTTGATTTTATATCCTGCAACGTTACTGTAATCATTGATTAGCTCTAGTAGTTTTCTGGTAGAATCTCTAGGGTTTTCTGTGTAGAGGATCATGTCATCAGCGAACAGTGAAAGTTTTACTTCTTCTTTTCAAATTTGAGTTCCTTTTATGTCTTTTTCTGCTCTGATTGCTGTGGCCAAAACTTCCAGAACTATGTTGAATAGTAGTGGTGAGAGTGGGCACCCTTGTCTTGTTCCTGACTTTAGGGGAAATGCTTTCAGTTTTTCACTATTGAGGATAATGTTTGCTGTGGGTTTGTCATATATAGCTTTTATTATGTTGAGGGTTTTTATCATAAATGGATGTTGAATTTTGTCGAAGGCTTTCTCTGCATCTATTGAGATAATCATATGATTTTTATTTTTCAGTTTGTTAATGTGGTGTATTTCACTGATTGATTTGCGGATATTGAAGAATCCTTGCATTCCTGGGAAAAAGCCCACTTGGTCATGATGTATGACCTTCTTAATATGTTGTTGGATTCTGATTGCTAGAATTTTGTTAAGGATTTTTGCATCTATGTTCATCAGTGATATTGGCCTGTAGTTTTCTTTTTTTGTGGGGTCTTTACCAGGTTTTGGGATTAGGGTGATGGTGGCCTCATAGAATGAGTTTGGAAGTTTCCCTTCCTCAGCAATTTTCTGGAATAGTTTGAGTAGAATAGGTGTTAGCTCTTCCCTAAATTTTTGGTAGAATTCGGCTGTGAAGCCATCTGGACCTGGGCTTTTGTTTGCTGGAAGATTCCTGATTACAGCCTCTAGTTCCGTGCTTGTGATGGGTCTGTTCAGATTTTCTATTTCTTCCTGGTTCAGTTTTGGAAAGTTGTACTTTTCTAGGAATTTGTCCATTTCTTCCAAGTTATTCATTTTATTGCCATATAATTGCTGATAGTATTCTCTAATAATCCTTTGTATTTCTGTGTTGTCAGTTGTGATCTCTCCATTTTCATTTCTAATTTTATTGATTTGGTTCTTCTCCCTTTGTTTCTTGATAAGTCTGGCTAGTGGTTTGTCAATTTTATTTACCTTCTCAAAGAACGAGCTTTTGGCTTTGTTGATTTTTGCTATGGTCTCTTTTGTTTCTTTTGCATTTATCTCTGCCTTAATTTTTACGATTTCTTTCCTTCTACTGACCCTGGGGTTCTTCATTTCTTCCTTTTCTAGTTGCTTTAGATGTAGAGTTAGGTTATTTAGTTGACTTTTTTCTTGTTTCTTGAGGTGTGCCTGTATTGCTATGAACTTTCCCCTTAGCACTGCTTTTACAGTGTCCCAGATGTTTTGGGTTGTTGTGTTTTCATTTTCATTCATTTCTATGCATATTTTGATTTCTCTTTTGATTTCTTCTATGATTTGTTCATTATTCAGCAGCGTGTTGTTCAGCCTCCATATGTTGGCATTTTTAATAGTTTTTCTCCTGTAATTGATATCTAATCTTACTGCATTGTGGTCAGAAAAGATGCATGGAATGATTTCAACTTTTTTGAATTTACCAAGGCTAGATTTATGGCCCAGGATGTGATCTATCCTGTAAAATGTTCCGTGTGCACTTGAGAAAAGGTGAAATTCATTGTTTTGGGGTGAAATGTCCTATAGATATCTCTTAGGTCTAACTGGTCTGTTGTATCATTTAAAGTTTGTGTTTTCTTGTTAATTTTCTGTTCAGTTGATCTATCCATAGATGTAAGTGGGGTATTAAAATCTCCCACTATTATTGCATTGTTGTTATTTTCCCCTTTCACACTTGTTAGTAATTGTCTTACATATTGCGGTGCTCCTGTGTTGGGTGCATAAATATTTATATTTGTTATATCTTCATCGTGGATTGATCCTTTGATCATTATGTAGTTTCCTTCTTTGTCTCTTTTCACATCCTTTGTTTTAAAGTCTATTTTATCTGATATGAGTATTGCTACTCCTGCTTTCTTTTGGTCTCTATTTGCATGGAATATCTTTTTCCAGCCCTTCACTTTCAGTCTGTATGTGTCCCTCGTTTTGAGGTGGGTCTCTTGCAGACAACATATATGGGGGTCTTGTTTTTGTATCCATTCAGCCAGCCTTTGTCTTTTGGTTGGGGCATTCAACCCATTTACGTTTAAGGTAAATATTGATAAGTACGATCCCGTAGCCATATTCTTTATTGCCTTGGGTTCGAGTTTATACACCCTTTCTGTGTTTCCTGCCTAGAAAAGATCCTTTAGCATTTGTTGGAGAGCTGGTTTGGTGATGCTGAATTCTCTCAGCTTTTGCTTGTCTGTAAAGCTTTTGATTTCTCCTTCATATTTGAATGAGATCCTTGCTGGGTACAGTAGTCTGGGCTGTAGGTTATTTTCTTTCATCACTTTAAGTATGTCTTGCCATTCCCTCCTGGCCTGAAGAGTTTCTGTTGAAAGATCAGCTGTTATCCTTATGGGAATCCCCTTGTGTGTTATTTGCTGTTTTTCCCTTGCTGCTTTTAATATTTGTTCTTTGTGTTTGATCTTTGTTAATTTGATTAATATGTGTCTTGGAGTATTTCGCCTTGGGTTTATCCTGTTGGGGACTCTCTGGGTTTCTTGGACTTGGGTGATTATTTCTTTCCCTATTTTAGGGAAGTTTTCAACTATTATCTCCTCAAGTATTCTTTCATGGTCTTTCTTTTTGTCTTCTTCTTCTGGGACTCCTATGATTCGAATGTTGGAGCATTTAACATTGTCCCAGAAGTCTCTAATATTGTTCTCATTTCTTTTAATTTGTTTTTCTTTTTTCCTCTCTGTTTCATTTATTTCTACAATTCTATCTTCTAGCTCACTTATCCTGTCTTCTGCCTCTGTTATTCTACTGTTTGTTCCCTGCAGAGTGTTTCTGATCTCATCTATTGCATTATTCATTGTATATTGACTCTTTTTTATTTCCTCTAAGTCCTTCTTAAACCTTTCTTCCATCTTCTCAATCCTTTTCTCCAGGTTATTTATCTGTAACTCCATTTTGCTTTCAAGATTTTGAATCATTTTCACCACCAAAATTCGAAATTCTTTATCAGGTAGATTCCCTATATCTTCCTCTTTTGTTTGTGTTGGTGGGCATTTATCTTGTTCCTTTACTTGCTGGGTATTTCTCTGCCTCTTCATCTTGCTTATAATGCTTTGCTTGGGGTGGCCTTTCCCTCTTCTGGCCGTTTGTAGAGATCTCTTTATTATGTAGTTTCCTCTCTGTGTGTGGGGTTGGACAGGTGACTTGTCAAAGTTCCCTGGTTATGGAAGATTGATTCGGTGTTCTGGTGGGTGGAGCTGGAGTTGTTCTCTCTGGAGTGCAATGAAGTTTCCAGTAATGAGTTATGAGATGTCAGTGGGTTTGGAGTGACTTTGGGCAGCCTGTATATTGAAGCTCAGGCCTAGCTTCCTGTGTTAGTGGAGAATTTGTGTGGTATGTCTTGCTCTGGAACTTGTTGACCCTTGGGTGGTGCTTGGATTTAGTGTAGGTATGGAGACGTTTGATAAGCTCCTATTGATTAATGTTCCCTGGAGTCAGGAGTTCTCTGGTGTTCTCAGGATTCGGCCTTAAGCCTCTTGCCTCTGGTTTTTGGTCTTATTCTTGGAGTAGCCTCTAGACGTCTCTATCTGTCATTTCCAAGGTGGTTCCCTCTGTTTTAGCTTCTGTTTGCTGGTCTCTTCAGTGTCTAATTTCCGCCCTGATACTAGGGGGTGGGTGGACACTTTTTAAGGCTCAGTTGTTCAGTCCTGTTCTGGGAAGGGAGGAACGCTGCAGTCGAATATCTCTGGTATCTGTGGGGAGTGCTCGCAGCGTCTCGGCCACACTGGGTTTGCCCCGGCTCACAGCACGTATGCTGTCCCAGTCTATACTGCACAGGCTCTAGGTTGCTCTGCTGGGAACTGTCTGAGGCCGGCGCTGGGTTCTATGCACTTCCCAGGTCTGAGCGGCTCAAGTTCAGGTTCTCAGGTACTCCACAAAGGCACAGACTTGGTTGGGCCTGCATTTTGTGCCTTCCCCGGTCCGAGCAGTTCAGGGGACCAGGTGTTTGGCGAGCGCGGTCTCTGCCACTTTTCGCCTCCCTAGTCCCCACCACTCAGTTTTCTGGGTATACAGCTGGCGCACCTTCTCAGGGGGATATCGACTGGCCCGAGCCCAAGAAGTCCTAAATAGCAACAAGCCTGTCTGCAGTTTGTATCAGATGCCTTTCTGGGGCCGCGGTTGCCCGCTCCGGCTCTGGCTGCGCTCCCTGCTTGTCTCGGCGGGGGATGGGGGATGGGCCAGCCGCAGCCGGCTCACTGCTCAGTCCTTTATTCTGTGAGCGGGGCTGGCCGAGTGGTAGGTTAGAGCTTTCCGCCTTTTCATGGAGAAGCTATCCCACAGTCTGCTTTGCTCTCCCCAGTTCTCTCAAATTGTTCTCGCGGCATTCAAGCCCAGTCTTCTCTCTAAGCAGTCCAGCCAGCTCCTCCCTGCCCAGCCCCCACTTGCTAATAGCGTATGCAGGCGTCTGCGCTGCTTCTCTGCTGGGAGTTACCGTTTGGCGGGTTGTCTGTGGGTTTTTTAAAAATCTTAAAAAAAAAGAGGGTTATGTGGCCCTCTGAGCTTCCAAGGCTCACCACAGATTCGCCAGTGAGAGAGTTTCCTGGTGTTTGGAAAGTTCTCTCTTTTTAAAGCCTCCCTTCCCGGGACGGAGCTCCGTCCTTACTTCTTTTGTCTCGCTTTTTATCTTTTATGTTTTTTCCTACCTCCTTTCAAAGACAATGGGCTGCTTTTCTGGGTGCCTGACATCCTCTGCCAGCATTCAGAAGTTGTTTTGTGGACTTTACTCCGCGTTCAAATGTTCTTTTGATGAATTTGTTGGGGAGAGAGTGGTCTCTCCGTCCTATTCCTCCGCCATCTTGTTCCTTCTCTCCCCCATGGTATATTTTATTTGGGAAATTACAGCAAGTATCTGAAACAGTTCATAGCCCTTAACATGAAGTCTTCAATCTTTTTCTTTCCATGCTTAAATTTCAAGAGTAAATGTCAGAATTTCGAAGTTTATCAGTGACTATCTCATGGATTTTCAATGATGGCTCCAATCAATGAAATGGACATTTCCCCCAGGACTAAACAAAAAATATTGTAGCCTACTTCTAAATTCTTTCTGGAATTTTCATTTCAGAGATTGTTATCTAAATCTGGAAATAAAGTTAAGTAACAGTATATATTGTTTGGTACTTAGTGGCTCTAGTGACAAAGTATGGTAAAACTCAATAATACTCAACAAAACTCACAATATTGTAAAACAATTGTCTTCCAATTAAAATAAATAAAGTTTTAAAAAGAGAAAAAATAAAAGACTGTGTAAATATTAATAAATGTATAAGTAAATAAAGCTTATTCCAACTGTTAAAAAAGAACCTGTGTAAGAGATGTGGGATCAATCACTGATCTGCAAGATCCTCCTGGAGGTGGGCATGGCAACCCACTCCATCATTCTTGCTTGGATAATGCCATGGACAATGGTGCCTAGTAACTACAGTTCATATGGTTGCAAACAGTCAGATACAACTGAAGTGACTCAGCATGCATGCACGCACATATACATTTAAGACTGCTATGTTTCTTCATGAATGTAATCTTTTGTCATGATGCTATGTTCTTCTTTATTGCCAAAAATGCTCATTTTTTCTGAAGTTTATTTGATCTTATATTAACATGGTCACAATTCGTGCTCTATTTTTATTATTTTGTCCACTTTACCCCTTTATATTCTTTTATATTTAAGAATGAATATAGTAAAGTTGGAGGATATAAAATCAACACACAGAAATCCCTTGCATTCCTATATACTAATAATGAGAAAATAGAAAGAGAAATTAAGGAAACTATTCCATTCACCGTTGCAATGAAAAGAATAAAATACTTAGGAATACATCTACCTAAAGAAACAAAAGACCTATCTATAGAACACTATAAAACACTGGTGAAAGAAATCAGACAGGACACTAATAGATGGAGAAATATACCGTGTTCATGGATTGGAAGAATAAATATTGTGAAAATGAATATATTACCCAAAGTAATTTAAAAGTTCAATGCAATCCCTATCAAGCTACCAACGGTATTTTTCACAGAGCCAGAACAAATAATTTCACAATTTGTATGGAAATACAGAAAATCTCGAACAGCCAAAGCAATCTTGAGAAAGAAGAATGGAGCTGGAGGAATCAACCTGCCGGACTTCAGGCTCTACTACAAAGCCACAGTCATCAAGACAGTATGGTACTAGCATAAAGATAGAAATATAGATCAATGGAACAAAATAGAAAGCCCAGAGATAAATTCACTCACCTATGTACACCTTATCTTTGACAAAGGAGGAAAAAATATTCAGTGGAGAAAAGACAATCTCTTTAACAAATTTTGCTGGGAAATTTGGTCAGCCATTTGTAAAACAATGAAACTAGAACACTTCCTAACACCATACACAAAAATAAACTCAAAATGGATTAAAAATCTAAATATAAGACCAGAAACTATAAACTCCTAGAGGAGAACGTAGGCAAAAATCACAGCAGGATCCTCCATGACCCACCTCCCAGAATATTGGAACTAAAAGCAAAAATAAACAAATGGGACCTCATTAAAATTAAAAGCTTCTGTAGAGCAAAGGAAATTCTGAGCAAGGTGAAAAGACAGCCTTCAGAATGGGAGAAAATAATAGCAAATGAAGCAACTGACAAAGGATTAATCTCAAAAAATATACAAACAACTCCTGCAGCTCAATTCCAGAAAAATAAACGACCCAATCAAAAAATGGGCCAAAGAACTAAACAGACATTTCTCCAAAGAAGACATAAAGATGGCTAACAAACAAATGAAAAGATGCTCAACATCACTCATAATCAGAGAAATGCAAATCAAAACCACAATGTTGTACCATTTCACACCAGTCAGAATGGCTGCTATCTGAAAATCTATAAGCAATAAATGTTGGAGAGGGTGCGGAGAAAAAGGAACCCTCTTACACTTTTGGTGGGAATGCAAACTAGTACAGCCACTATGGAGAACAGTGTGGTGATTCCTTAAAAGACTGAACATAGAACTGCCATACGACCCAGCAATACCACTCCTGGGCATACGTACGGAGGAAACCAGAATTGAGACACATGTACTCCAATGTTCATCGCAGCACTGTTTATTATAACCCGGACATGGAAGCAACCTAGATGTCCATCAGCAGACGAATGGATAAGAAAGCTTTGGCACATATACACAATGGAGTATTACTCAGCAGTTAAAAATAATACATTTGAATCAGTTCTATTTAGGTGGATGAAAGGGAAGCATATTATACAGAGTGAAGTAAGCCAGAAAGGATAACACCAATACAGTATACTAACACATATATATGAAATTTAGAAAGATGATAACGATAACCCTGTATATGAGACAGCAAAAGAGACACAGATATATAGAACAGTCTTTTGGACTCTGTGGGAGAGGGCAAGGGTAGGATGATTTGGGAGAATGGCATTGAAACATGTATATTATCATATGAGAAACGAATCACCAGTCCAGGTTCAATGCATGATACAGGATGCTCGGGGCTGGTGTATTGGGATGAACCAGAGGGATGGGATAGGGAGGGAGATGGTAGGGGGGTTCGTGATGGGGAACACATGTACACCCAGGGCAGATTCATGTCAATGTATGGCAAAACCAATGCAATAATGTAAAGTAATTAGCCTCCAATTAAAATAAATTAAAAAAATAAAATTTAAAAAAAAAGAAAAAATAAATGAAGCAAAAAAATTAAATATATTTGCATAATGTTTTACAATCTCACATGTCCCATTTAATAAATTTAATTTCAATTCAATGACATTTATTAAGCACCTACTGTGATGCAACAAGAGTGATTAAAACACAGAGATGTCAGTCTAGTGGGAATGTCATATTAAAACATATATAGTGGGAATGTCATATTAAAACATATCTATGTCACAGAGTTTAATGGTGGTTTTTAAAATGGAGAATGTAAAATTTGTATGAAGTGGATATTCTTGTCCTTCACCTATGTAGTAAATATCTTTTATGATTGTTTTATATTATGATTTTATGTACAAGGAAATAAAATTGCAAAGTTCTTAAAAAGAAAAGAATCCTCTTTAATTTAATCCTCTTCATTTAAGTTTGCTTAATACATAGTTTGGGCTTAAATAAATCTTCATCTTTAATTATTGTGCTTATTTCATTTTCTTTTTTATTCTGATATCGGTCACACATAAAATTTTACAAAAAGTGTAAAATTTAACAGTTTTTAGTTTATTCACAAAGTTGAGGAACTTTCATGGTATTTTCATCACCCTAAAAATAAACCAGATACCTATGGTCAGTCCGATTTCCATTTTTCCCCAGTCCTTGGGAAAGAATACTTCTTGCTTCCATGACTTTCCTTATTTATACTTTTTATGTCAATAAAATAAAAAAATCTGTGAGCCTTTGTGAAACTGAAAGTTGCTCAGTCATGTCTGACTCTTTGTGAACCTATCGGCTTACATTTCATGGAATTCTCCAGTCCAGAATGCTGGAGTGGGTAGCCGTTTCCTTCTTCAGGGGATCTTCCCAATCCAGGAATAGAACACAAGTCTCCCCATTGGAGGCAGATTCTTTAACAACTTAGTCACAAGGGTGAGCTTCTGTACCTGTCATTTATTTAGCATGTTTTCCAAGTTTGGAGAGATTTGTACCTGCCTTATTTGTTTAGCATTTTTTCCAACGTTTACCCATGTTATAGCACCTATCAGTACTCCAGTATTTTTCAAGATTGGAAAATATCTCATTATATGGATATTCCACTTTCCGTTTATCCATGCTCTCAGGATGAACATTGGGGTTGCTTCTAATTTGGGGATAGTATGCATAATGCTTCTTGAACATTTATGTGTATTTTTGTCTAAGCACATAGTATGTTCCTGATTGTATACCTAGGAGAGGAACCGCTGGATCACATGGTAATTTTTTTTAACTTTTTGAGGAGATGCAAGAATGTTTTTTCAAAGAGATTGTAACATTTCACATTCCCACCCACAATACATGACAATTCCAATTTACCCACAGCCCTGTGAAAACATGTTGTTTTCTATATTTTTGCTGAAAGCCTTCCAAGTATGTGTGAAGTGTTATCTCATGATTTTGGATTTCATTTCCCTGGAGACTAATTGGAAGTGGTCAAACAAGAAATGTCAAGAGTGAGCATCAACATACATAGACATACATTGACATCAGTGAACTAAAATGGACCCAAATAGGTGAATTTAATTCAAATGACCACTATATCTATTTCTGTGGGCAAGAATCCCTTTAGAAGAAATGGAGTAGTACACATAGTCAACAAAAGAGTCCAAAATGCAGTGTTTTGGGCAGTCTCAAAAACAATGGAATGATCTCTGTTTGTTTGGAAGGAAAATCATTCAGTATCTCAGTAATTAAAGTCTATGCCCCAACAATAATGCTGAAGAAGCTGAAGATGAGCAGTTCTATGCAAACGTATAAGACATTTCAGAAGTAATACCAGGAAAAAAAAAAAAAAAAAAACTTCTTTCCATCAGAGTGGACTGGAATGCAAAGTAGGAAGTCAAGAGATACCTGAAGTAACAGGCAAGCTGGGCCTTGGAGTAAAAAATGAAGCAGGACATAGGATAACAGTTTTGCCAAGAGAATGCTCTGGTCATAGAAAATACTCTTTTCCAACAACACAAGAGGTGACTCTACACAGAACATCACAATAAAGTCAATGCTGAAATCAGATTGATTATATTTTTGCAGATGATGATGGAGAGTCTCTGCATGATCAGCAGAAATGAGAACAGGAGCTGCCTGTGGCTGACATTATGAACTCTGTATTATGAAATTAAGACTCACACTGAAGAAATTAGGGAAAACCATTAGACCACTCAGGTATGACCTAAATCAAATCCCTTGTGATTATAAAATACAAGTGACAAATAGATTCAAGGGATTAGGTCTGATAGAGGGCCTGAAGAACTATGTACGGAGGTTTGTAACACTGTACATGAGGTGGTGATCAAAGCCATACCCACGAAAAATAAATTCAAAAAGGTAAAATGGTTGTCTGAGGAGGACTTATAAATAGATGAGAAAAGAGAAGCAAAAGGCTTCAAAGAAAAGATAGGAACAAAGGAAAACAAAGGAAAGATACGTCCATTTGAAAGCAGAGTTCCAAAGAATTGCAAGGAGAGATAACAAAGCCTTCCTAAGTGATCAATGCAAAGAAATTGAAGAAACAATAAAATGGAAAAGACTAGAAATCACATCAAGAAAATTAGAGATACCAAGGCAACATTTCATGAAACAATGGGCACAATAAAAGAAACAAATGGTATGGACCTAACAGAAAAAGAAGATAATAAGTAGTGGTGGTAAGAAAACACAGAAGAATTATGCAAAAAAGATTTTCACGACACGGATAATCACGATGGTGTGATCACTCACTGAGAGGCGGACATTCTGGAGGGTGAAATCAAGTTGGCCTTAGGAAGCATCACTGTGAACAAAACAACTGGAGGTGATGGAATTCCACCTGAGCTATTTCAAATCCTGAAAGATGATGCTGTGAAAGTGCTGCACTCAATATGCCAGCAAATTTGGAAAACTCAGCAGTGGCTGAAGGACTGGAAAAGATCAGTTTTCATTTCAATCCCCATGAAGGTCAATGCAAAAGAATGTTCAAACTACCACACAACTGCACTCATCTCACACACTAGCAACGAAAGGTTCACAATTTTCCAAGATAGGTTTCAATAGTATGTGAAAAAGGCAGAAGAGTCACAGTTCAAATGCAAACATCCACTGAGTCATAGGAAAAGCAAGAGAGTTCCAAATAAACATCTACCTCTGTTTCATTGCCTACCCTAAATCCTTTGACGGTGTGGATCACAACGAACTGTGGAACGTTAAGAGATGGGAATACCGGGCAACACTAACTGCCTCCTGAGAAATCTGTATGCAGGTTAAGAATCAACAGTTATAATGGACATGGAAAAACAGGCAAGTTTCAAATCGGGAAAGGACTATGTCAAGGATATATATTTTCACCTTGCTTATTTAACTTATATGCGGAGTACATCATGTCAAATGCTCCACTGAATGAGGGACAAGCTGGAAGCAAGATTGCAGGGGAAATATTAGTAACCTTAGTTAGGCAGATGACACCACCCTAATGGCAGAAAGTGAAGAGTAACTAAAGAGCTTCCTGTTGAAAGTGAAAGAGGAGATTGAAAAAGTTGGCTTAAAACTCAATATTCAATAAATGAAGATCATGGCATCTGGTCCCATCACTTCGTGGGAAATAGATGGGGAAACAGTGGAAACATTGACAGAGTTTATTTTCTTGGGCTTCAAAATCGCTGCAGATGTTGACGGCAGCAATGAAATTAAAAGACACTTACCCCTTGGAAGAAAAGCTATGACAAACCTATAAAAAGCATATTAAACAATAAAGACATTACTTTGCCAACAAAAGTCCATCTAGTCAAAGTTATGATTTTTCCAGTAGTCATGTATGGATGTGATAGTTGGACCATAAAGAAAGCTGGACACTGAAGTATGATAATTTTGAATTGTGGTGTTGGAGAAGGCTGTTGAGAGTTGCTTGGACAGCAAGATCAAACCAGTCCACCCTAAAGATCAGTCCTTTGTGTTCATTCGAAGGACTGTTGTTGAAGCTGAAACTCCAATACTTTGGCCACCTGATGCGAAGAGCTGACTCATTTGAAAAGACCCTGATGCTGGGAAAGATTGAGGGCAGGAGGAGAAGATAGTTTGATAGCATCACTGACACGATGGACATGAGTTTGATCAGGCTCTGGGAGTTGGTAGATGGACAGCGAAGCCTGGTTGCTGCAGTCCATGGGACTGCACAAAGAATTGGACAGGACTAAGCAACTGAACTGAACTGGGTGACTAATTATGTTAAACAATTTTGTGTGTGCTTATTGACTATTTGCATATCTTCTTTTGAGAAATGTGTATTCAAGCCCTTTGATAATTTTAAACTGTATTAATTATACTCTTACTGATGACCTGTGAAAGTCCTATATGTAGTCTGGATACTCAATATTTAATACACTTGCATACGCATAAGATACCCATCTTTCTTGGAGCTGTATTTCCTTTTGAAGTCACACCTTAAAAAACAATCTTTTACAATGTCACAAATTTACTCTAAACTTTCTTCTAAAATTTGTACTGAACCTTTTAAATTTAGAGCTTAGATCTATTTTGAGTTAACTTTTATACATGAATGAGAAAACGTAAGTCTATTTTTAAAAATTGTTGCATGCTAATATCCAATTATCACAAAACCTTTCGTTGGAAGGACTATTTCTCATCCCTAAACTGTCATCTGTATAGTTTTATTTGTTGATTACATTTCTTTTTATCTTGTTTTTGTTTTCTCTGTTACTTCATTCTTATTTTCTTTTCAGTTATTTGAATTTGGCATCATTTCACTAAATTTTTCTGTTTTTTTTAAATTTCTTTATTTTCCTCCAAAGGCTTTTAAATTTTTTAGTTAATCATTGGTTTTCAGTCATTCAGGAATGACATGTATGCCTGGCTTTTTTTGAATTTACCTATATTTGAATTCAGTGAGCTTCTTCAGTCTGTAAACTTATCTTTCACCGTATTAGAATTTTTGGCTATTATTTCTTCAAATATATTTTAATACCTCAAATTTTCTCTTTTTCTGAACCTCTATAATGTTAGAATATTAATGTTATTTATATTTTTCTATAGTTTTGCTCACTTAATTTTCATCTTTCATTCCCTCTCTCTTTTTCAGTACTCAAACTTGAAGAATTATTATTCATCACATTAAAAATTCTCTAATTCCATCCTCTATTATCTTTATTTTTTTCACATATATCTGAAGGATATATTATTTTTGATATTTGTAATTTTTTGTTCCATAGCCACAAATTTTTTACAGACTTTTCCCCTAACTTACAGCATTCATCTTTCTATTTATTTAAAGTATATTTATAACTAGATAATAGAATTTCACTATGATAGCTGGTTTGATTGATTTTTATGATAATTCCAACAGCTGAGTCATCTATTGACTGTCCTTCCTTTGGGAGTTGATAACATTTGGTAGGTTCTTTGTATGTTAAGCAATTTTGTATTACATCTGGAATATTCTGATATTTATATTTTAGAGACTCCAGTCTTGTTACAACTCTTTGTTTGTTTGTTTCTGTATTTGAATGTATGGTATCAATCAACTCATTTGTATTTGTCTTTTTAATTTTATATTCTACCTCCCCAGTTGTTCAGTTGCTAAGTCCTGTCCTACTTTTTGTGATTCCTTGGACTGCAGCAAGCCAGGCTTTCCTGTACTTCACCATCTTCCAAAATTTGCTCAAACTCATGTCCATTGAATCAGTGATGCCATCCAACCATCTTTTTACCCCTTTCTCCTACTGCTCTCAATCTTTCCCAGCATTAGAGTCTTTTCCAATGAGTTGACTCTTCACATCAGATGGCCAAAGCATTGGAGCTTCAGCGTCAGTCTTTTCAATTAATATTCACTGTTCATTTCCCTTAGGTTTGTCCTAGTTTGATCTCCCCTGAGTGGGTTCCGATTTCAGCTCAGGATTTGATTTTGCTACACTGTTTTGGCTTGTTTTCTATACATTTTACTAATTTAATCTGAAAATAGGCTCCAGTTTAAATATAGATTCTATTCTTAAATCTGTTTTGGATCAGTTGCATATGCTTCTCACTCAGGGTTTAATCTGATACATGGACCAGATCAAATAGAAATTCAGTTTTCAGTGTGTTTACTGTGTTGCTTTTGCACACTTTGCTCTCTGAGTTCTCCTCTGCTGCTCACTACCTGTTCTGTTATCTTTGTTTTTGGCGAAAAAAATGGACCACTATCCTTACTTATCTGCTTTTCCCACAGCTAAGACTAGTGATGCCCTCACGGAAAACCCTTCAAATAAAACAGGAGAATAGTGGAAAACACATACTTTGTAGTTTATTCTCTGACTTTTGATTCCCTTCTACTGCTCAGCTTTATTTGTTGTAGTTCCTTTTTGCATGTTGCATAGAATTTTTAGAGTAAGTGAGGAATATAGGCTTTAGTAGGTTTGCTTCACCATGTCAGAAGAACTGTTTCTACAGACTATTAAACTGACAAATTATTTAGAACCCTAAATGTAAAGGCAAACTTTGGTCAACAATAATAATATTTCACCCACTACTAGAATCATATTTCATCTCTGAGTCCTGTTTTCTCATTCCTATAGAGGTTATGTTAAATAATAATTTTATGATAATTAACTTAGATAACTGCAAGGATTCTGAGATGTAGTGTCACACAAATGCATCTTTTTACTATTTGTTTTATGCATATTATATGCATATCCAGAAAAACACTTTATTCTATTTTATTGATGACACCAAAACTTTTGACTGTGTGGAACACAACAAACTCTGGAAAATTCTTGAAGATATGGGAATTCCAGACCACTTAACTTGCTTCCTGAGAAATCTGTATTCAGGTCAAGAAGCAACTGTTAGAACTGGACATAGAATGACAGATTGGTTCCAAGTTGGGAAAGGAGTATGTCAAGGCTGTATGTTATCACTCTGCTTATTTAAATTATATACAGAATATATCATGTGAAATGCTGGGCTGGACGAAGCACAAGCTGGAATCAAGATCTCCAGGAGAAATATCAATAACCTCAGATATGCAGATGACACCACCCTTATGGCAGAAAGTGAAGAGGAACTAAAAAGCCTCTTGATGAAAGTGAAAGAGGAGAGTGAAAAAGTTGGCTTAAAACTCAACTTTCATAAAATGAAGGTCATGACATCTGGTCCCATCACTTAGAGGCAAGTAGATGGGGAAAAACAATGGAAACAGTGAGACTTTATTTTTGTGGGGCTCCAAAACTATTGCATTTAGTGACTGCAGCCATGAAAGTAAAAGACACTTACCCTTTGGAAGAAAAATTATGACAAACCTATAAAAAGCATACTAAAAAGCAGAGACATTACTTTGTCAACAAAGGTCCATCTAGTCAAAGCTATGGTTTTTCCAGTAGTCATGTATGGATGTGAGAGTTGGACTACAAAGAAAGCTGAGCAATGAAGAATTGATGCTTTTAACTGTGGTGTTGGAGAAGACTCTTGAGAGTCCCTTGAACTACAAGGAGATCTAACCAGTCCATCCTAAAGGAAATCAATCCTCAATACTCATTGGAAGGTCTGATGCTGAAACTGAAACTCCAATCCTTTGGCCACCTAATGAGAAGAACTGACTCATTGGGAAAAAAAAAAAAAAAAACTTATGATGCTGGGAAAGATTGAAGGCAGGAGGAGAAGGGGACGGTAGAGGATGCAATGGTTGAATGGCATCACTGACTCAATGGACATAAGTTTGAGCAAGCTCCAGGAGGTGGTGATAGATAGGGTAGACTAGCCTACTGTCGTCTGTGGGGTTGTGAAGAGTTAGACATGACTGATTGACTGAACTGACTGACTGATATGCATATTGTTTTTTTACTCTTTTTGAATTTCACATATTCTTGCACATTATGTTTACATTGAATTTTAATATGTAGTGCATAATTGTGAATTCAATCTAAATTATTTAAGTTATATACCTAATTATATATTTAAATACATGCAATAATAATTGTACATTAATTATAAGGTATCATTTTAGTTCAAATTAATTTTTTTGTAGAGATGAGAAAAAGTAATTGCCCACAAGTTTAACTACTATTAATGTTTTTAAAATTAATATTAAATGTAATATGCTATCATGAAGTAACCTTGGTATCTAATTTAATTCTATACTTAAACGGAATTTTAAACACTAGAGAAAATGTTGAATTGGAGTGATTAAAGTTTGTGTAATATATCAGGTGTTATAAATCAATACATTTTGATTATACCTACTCAGTTGAAAAACCTGAGGAAGTAAATATATTCTTGTATGAATCAATTACTTTATTGAACATTAGCATCTACCACTTGGTTAAAACAAGTTTTTATTGCCATTTTATTTTGTATATCATATAGTTTAAACACAAAAATTCTGATAAGTTAAAACCAATGTAAAGCTCAAATGCTGTAATTTAGTTATATTAAGTCATAAAAATGAATATGATATTTTAGCTTCATATATAGTCTCAAGGCTCCCCTGGTGGCTCAGACATTAAAGAATTTGCCTGCAATATTGGAGACCCAAATTAGATTTCTGAGTCACGGAGATCCTCTGGAGAAGGAAATGGCTAACCATTTCATTACTTTTGCCTGGAGAATTCCATGGAGAGAGGAGCCTGGTTCACTGCAACCCATGGTGTCACAAAGAGTCAAGAGACCTTCTTGACCGAGAGACCTTCATTTGACTACACATAAATATTCTCATAGCAATATTACTGATCAGTTAAACAATCTTACCCCCTCAACATCTTCTATTTCATATATTTTAAAATCAATTAGTTTGAGCATATATCTAATATTAATTAATTAAAGTCTCCTATTGTTTGAAAGTATCCATATTGTTGTCTACAATTCACTTAAGATTAAAATATATTTTACATATTTTTGAAAATTTTGAAAATAAGTATTATAAGAAAAATAACTATTTTATTATCTAATAATTTTTCTTTTTTTCATAAATTAATTTATTTATTTTAATTGGAGGCTAATTACTTTACAATATTGTAGTGGGTTTTGCCATACATTCACATGAATCAGCTATGGGTGTACATGTGTCCCCCATCTGGAACCCCTCCCACTTCCCTCCCTATCCCATCCTTTAGGGTTGCCCCAGTGCACCATCCCTGAGCACACTGTCTCATGCATTTTACTTGACCTTCATTTTTTGTAAATCCCCAAATACATTTTAGTCTTATGAATAGCTTTGCAATGACATGAGAAGATTCTATTAGAAAGATATCCAATTCTCAGCGATATGAACAAGTTAAAATAATAGTTTTGTAGCATATGCTTTAACACCATTATAGTTTAGTTTTCTCTTGTCTTAGTTATGTATTATCACTTGTCTTACTGAAACCAAAGAAATCCATAATGCATTTTATTCAACCTGAAAGATTCAGACATTATGTTGTATTATAAAGAATATCTTTACTTTCTGAAAAAATAAATCAATTTTTTATGTAAGCAATTAGGTACCATTCAACTCTCTGTGAGATATATTTTGTTCATAATTAAAGAAATTAATTATCTAACTGGTAATTTAATGTAGTATCTATAAAGCATATACTGAAAATGTTCAATTGAATTGATATTCAATAAAACATTTTTACATATTTAGGAATTATGGTAGGTAAAACATCTGTTAGCTGTCCATAGATTATTCTTAATCATTGTCTGTGTTCAAAATGTGTACTTTTTTAAATCAAAGTAAACTGTTGGTGATTAATAATGTCATCCCAGATAGAAAACATAACTGTAAAATCACCAAAACAGGAGATCCATTTTCTCTTTCTATTGAAATTGCCTTTTCCCAGGTGGCCAATACAATTGTCATCTGTAACTTTGGAGAATATACAGGATTTAATAGATGAGGTATATCAGATTAACTATATTAGGAATGTACCAGCTGTCAATATGGCTTCAAACCAATATCATCTTTTGGGAAAAGTAAATTCCAAACTGCAGACAGTAAAATATTAGTCTGATGGAAAGATTATAAGTTCTACCACCTGTTGCACATTTTACGCCTAATTGTGATTTGTTTCCTCTCAAAATGTACATTCTCCTTGCTACATAAGAAGCAAGATATCATGGTATATTCTTCGTCTAGTAGTGACACACCGGAACTAGCAGTTAAATAATGTGACCTACTTGCACAATTATTATCCATAATAAATAGATATTTATTAAAAAACAATAATCCTCCGAATTAATTAAATATGTTTTTGTATGTATTACAATGATTTCTTCATTTTCTTTCCAAGTGTTACTATGTGCAATTCATAAAAAAATAACTAAGTCAAAAATCAAATTTCTGCTGTAATTTGTATAGATACTAATAGACTAGTATGTTCTAATAGATACTATGTTCATTGACATAGTGCTCAATTTCTCATCATAGAGTATTGGTTTATCATTTAATATTTTGTTATTCAGTCACTCAATCATGTCCGATTACTTGTGATCCCACGGATTGCAGCACAACAGCCTGCTCTGCCCTTCACAATATCCTGGAGCCTGCTCAAACTCATCTCCATCGAGTCCGTGATGCCATGCAATCTTCTTTTCCTCTTTTGTCCCCTTCTCTTCCTGGTCTAAATTTTTCCCATCATCAGGATCTTTCCATCCATCAGGTGGCCAAAGTAATTGAGCTTCAGCTTTAGCACCAGTTCTTCCAATAAGTATTCAGAACTGATTTCCTTTAGCATTGATTGGTTTGATATACTTGCAGTTCAAGAGACTCTCAGGAGTCTTCTCCAACACCACCTTTCAAAGCATCAATTATTTGGTGCTCAGCTTTCTTTATAGTACAACTCTCACATCCATATATGACTACTGGAAATACCATAGCTTTGACTAGACAGACATTTGTTGGTAAAGTAATGTCTCTGCTTTTGAATATGCTATCTAGATTTACCATAGATTTTCTTTCAAGGTGCAAGCATCTTTTAATTTCATGGCTTCAGTCACCATCTGCAGTGATTTTGGAGCCCAAGAAAATAAAATTTCTCAATGTTTCCCCATCTTTTGTCATAAAGTGATGGGGACAGATGCCATGATATAAGCTTTTAGAATGAGTTTTAAGCCAATTTTTTCACTCTCCTCTTTCACTTTCATCAAGAATCTCTTTAGTTCCTCTTCATTTTCTGCCATAAGGTTGCTGTCATCTGCATAAGATTATTGATATTTCCCCTGGCAATTTTGACTCCAGCTTGTATTCATTCAGCCTTTCATTTCTCATGATGTGCTTTGCAGACAAGTTAAATAAGCAGGACGAAAATATACAGCTTTGACATACTCCTTTCCAAACTTGGAACCAGTCCGTTGTTACATGTCTGGTTCTAACTGTTGCTTCTTGACCTTCATAATGGTTTCTCAGGAGGCAGGTAAGGTGGTCTGGTATTATCATCTCTTGAAATATTTTCCACAGTTACTTGTGATCCACCCAGTCAAAGTTTTATCATAGTAAATTAAGCAGAAATAGATGTTTTTCTGGACTTCTCTTGCTTTTTCTATGACCTGATGGATGTTGGCAATTTGACCTCTAGATCCTCTTCCTTTCTAAATCCAGCTCTAACATTTGGAAATTCTCATTTCACATACCGTTGAAGCCTAGCTTGGAGAATTTTGAGCATTTCTTTGCTAGTGTGTGAATAAGTGCAATTGTGTGGTAGTTTGAACATTCTTTAGCATTGCCTTCCTTTGGGATTGGAAAGTAAACTGACCTTTTCCAGCCCTGTGGCCACTGCTGAGTTTTCCAAATTTGCTGGCATTTTAACTTCAGCACTTTCACAGCAGCAATTTTTAGGATTTGAAATAGCTTAGCTGGAATTCCATCACCTCCAATAGCTTTGTTCCTAGTGATACTTCCTCGGAGAAGGCAATGGCAAGCCACTCCAGTACTATTGCCTAGAAAATCCCATGGATGGAGGAGCCTGGTAACCTGCAGTCCGTGGGGTCGCTAAGGGTCAGACACGACTGAGCGACTTCACTTTCACTTTCACACATTGGTGAAGGAAATGTCAACCCACTCCAGTGTTCTTGCCTGGAGAATCCCAGGGACGGGGGAGCCTGGTGGGCTTCTGTCATGGTGTCACACAGAGTCGGACACGACTGAAGTGACTTAGCAGCAGCAGCAGCAGTGATGCTTCCTAAGGCCCCCTTGACTTCTCGTACCTGTCTGGCTCTAGGTGAGTGATCATCCATCGTGTTTATTTGGGTCATGAAGATATTTTTTGCATTGTTCTGTGTGTTCTTGTCACCTCTTCTTAATATCTTCTGTTTCTGTTAGGTCCATACCATTTCTGTCCTTTATTGTGCCCATTTTGCATGAAATGTTCCCTTGGTATCTCTAATTTCCTTGAAGTGATTTCTAGACTTTCCCATTTTATTGTTTCTTCCATTTATTTGCATTGATCACTGAGAAAGTCTTTCTTATCTCTGGTTGCTTTTCTTTGGAACTCTGCATTAGATGGACATATATTTTCTTTTCTCATTTGCCTTTTGCTTCTCTTCTTTTCTCAGCTGTTTGTATTCTTCCTCAGACAACAAATTTGCCTTTTTTGATTTCTTTCTCTTGGGATGGTTTTGATCACCACCTCCTGGACAGTGCTACAAATTTCATCCATAGCTTTTCAGGCACTCTGTTTATCAGATCTAATCCCTTGAGTCTATTTGTCACTTCCACCATATAATCATAAGGGACTTGATTTAGGTCATACCTGAATGGTCTAGTGGTTTTCCCTACTTTCTTCAATTTAAGTTTAAATTTCACATTACAGAGTTCATGATCTGAGCCATAGTCAGCTCCTGGTCTTGATTTTGCTGACCACGTAGAGCATAATCAATCCGATTTTGGTATTGGCCATCTGATGAGGTCCATGTGTAGAGTCGCTTAGTGTTGTTGAAAGAAGGTGTTTGCTTTGACCAATGCAGTCTCTTGGCAAAACTCTATCAGCCTTTGCCTGCTTCATTTTTTACTCTAACCAAGCTTTCCTGTTGCTCCTTACTTTTGCATTCCAGTCCCCTATGATGACAAGGAATATATTTTTGGTGCTATTCCTAGAAGGTCTTGTATGTCTTCATAGAACCATTCAAGTTCATCTTCCTCGGCATTAGCAGTTGGGCCGTAAACTTGGATTACTGTGATATTGAATGCTTTGGCTTGAAAATGAACAGAAATCATTCTGTCATTATGAGATTGTACCCAAATACTGCATTTCATAATCTTTTGTTGATTATGAGGGCAATTCCATTTTTTTCTAAGGGGTTCTTGCCCACAGTAGTAGATATAATGGTCATCTGAATTAAATTCACCCATCTGGTCAATTTTAGTTCACTGATTTCTAAAATGTCAATGTTCACTTTTGCCATCTCCTGTTTGACAACTTCCAATTTTTCTTGAATCATGGACATAATAACCATATTCTTTTGCAATATTGTCTTTTACATCATTGAACTTTACTTTCAC
Source organism: Moschus berezovskii (assembly GCF_049115385.1). NCBI lineage: Eukaryota > Metazoa > Chordata > Mammalia > Artiodactyla > Moschidae > Moschus > Moschus berezovskii. The sequence continues at coordinate 9,610,880 of NC_142469.1, forward strand.
CACCAGACATATCCACACTGCACATTGTTTCTACTTTGGCTCACCCGTTTCAAATATTACAGTTTGTTTATGTAGAACAAACATTAAATTATCTAAATGATTATTTTTTCAATTTTTGAAAAGAGCTAGTAAAAACTATAAAATTGCTATGTGATACGCAAATTATTTACTTCATAATTTTATTGCATTTAAATTGAAATAATTTTTAAATGCTATTCTGATTTTGATAATTTCCACCACATCAATATAAAGGTTAAATTTCTTAAAAACTATTGGTTTTGTCCTCTGAAACAAGAGGTTAACTTTAGTGTCAATTCAATTTCAAGGTTAATCTATAAGAAGAATAATTTGGGAGAATGGCATTGAAACACGTATGTTGTCATATGTGAAACGAATCACTAGTTCAGGGTCAATGCATGTTATAGGATGCTCGGGGCTGGCATGCGGGGATGACCCAGAGGGAGGATAAAGGGAGAAGGGAGGTGGGAGGGGGGTTCAGGAGGGGGAACTTATGTAAACCCGGGGCTAATTCATATCAATGTATGGCAAAACCAACCAATATAATATTGTAAAATAATTTGCCTCCAATAAAAAATAAATTAATTACCTAAAAAAAAAAAAAATAAAAAAAAATAAAAAAAAAAACCAACAGAAAAAAAAAAAAGAAGAATCTTAAATAATTATGGTCTATGCTATTTCTCACTAAATTATGTTTTTGATGGACTACTTTTGCACCTTTCTGCTTTAGATTGATTAAATTATATTTCCATTCTGTGTACCTATTTTCTACTTGGCATAATGAAAACACAAATAGTAGCTCTCTATTTTATTCTTAATATTATTTCAAATAATTCTGAAAATTTTCAAAATATAGAATTTCTAGATATAAGCTAGAACTTGCAGATGTCATAGTGGTAAAGAATCTGCCTGCCTATGAAGGAGATTTGAGTTCAGTCTCTGGTAGGGAAGATCCCCTGGAAAAGGAAATGGGTGTCCACTCCAGTGTTCTTGCCTGGTAAAACTCATGGACAGAGAAGCCTAGTGGGCTGCAGCCCATATGGTCACAAAGAGTCAGACACGACTGAGCAACTTCACACAGATGTAAGATTCCTGTATTCACATATGTAATACAAATGTGCTCTTTAATTTTAAAATTACTTTTAATGTTTTGTCAGTAGTAAACAAAATAAAATTTAAAAATTTTAGCACTCAGATAAGTAAATAGATGCATAAAATTGAATTAGATAAAAATGTGTGCCATTTCCAGGAATATTGTTTCCTAGTTTTAATTACATTGATGGTGTTTACATTATAACATAACTCTCTTGTGCTCATCTTACTAACTTCCTGTTCTATGATATTATATTTGAGGAAGTCACCTGTGCAACCACCGAAAAGGAATCCAGATTTTTGGACATTTTTCTTAGCATATGCATCACAAGAACAATTACTTTGTGGAAGTTTTTCTGATGTAAGGCAACATTCTCTGTACATTTCTACAAATACATATCCATATATTTTTTCCTAAAGTGTTGAAAGAAGAAAACACAAGTCAATTATAAAAATTGATCTATAAAACAACTTAAAATAAATAAGTCCAAACTGATTTATTCACTGGGCCAATATGAAGAGGTTTTAGAATATATTTAGCTTTTAGGGTATACTTATGAGACATTAATCTCCAATGCAACTTGATGTTATCATATATTCTGCTAGAAAAATAGAATGCATATGGTTCAGACTCAGCTCTCAAAGTGCTTACAACTTACATAAGCATTTAAGAAAGCTAAATGCAAAAAATCATGCAATTATATATGAAAAATATATTGATAGAATAAATAAATATTTGAGTGCACGATATAAAGATATATCAAGGAGAATCACTTGAATAAGCAATTGGATAACCAGAATATCTCAGAATAAAGTAGGAGGGGTGCAATTTTACAGACACACTGAGGACAAACTCTGTTGTAGTTACTCTGTTAGGCATTTGATATTTATGAAGTATTTTACTTAAGATAAAATCTCATAAGGTAGTATCATTTTTGCAAATAAAATGTTAGGTTTCAATGAGTTTAACTTAGTCCCTCTACATAATGATTTAAAATTAACAGCATTAGTTTTACATTTCAGAGTTGTGGTAAAGATAAACTGTTTCTATAAAAACAATCTAAAAATTTAGATACCATTATTTTGAAGAGCCTGGAAATCTTGTATACACTCTATTTTGGAAAACTAGGAAAGACTTGAGATTTTACCATATTTGCAAGCTAACAAACTATCTTCCCAGTTTCATAGATATAGGGAGAAGATATGAGATTTGGGGGTTGGAGACAAAAGACAATTTATAACTAATTGCACTGGTTACAGTCAGAGCCACATTATGTGATGAAGCCTTAAATCTCAATCTTCAGTGTTAATATGATGAGTCCCAAGTGACCTAACACATGCAGTAGAATGTGTTATGGGTAAATCAGCCTGAGATTAAGAAACCCTGATCTTACATTTGGGGCTATTAGCAAACATGATCAAATTGCCATGGAAGGAGATATCATGTAACCCTGTACATTATACACATTCGCTCCAGAGAGAGAGAGACTATATGCTATATGGATGAAACACTTTTTAAAAGCATCTATATCTACAATTATATTTTATATATACTAATACATGATTAAATACCTAATAGCATTATTCCTTGCTTATTTAAGTTGTATACAGAGTACATCATATGAAATGCCTGGATAGATGAATCACAAACTAGAATCAGCATTGCCAGGAGAAATGTCAACAACCTCAGATATGCAGATGATACCACCCTAATGGCAGAAAGTTTAGAGGAGCTTGATGGAGCTGAAATAGGAAGGTAAAAAAGCTGCCTTAAAACTCAGCATTTAAAAAAATAAAACTGTGGCATCTGGGCCCATCACTTCACCTCAAACAGAAGGGGAAAAAGTAGAAGCAGTGACAGATTTCTTTGCTTGGGCTCCAAAATCACTTCAGATGGTGACTGCAGCCATGAAATTTAAAGACACTTGCTTTTTGAAACGAAAGATATTACAAAACTAGATTGTGTATTAAGAAGCAGAGACATCAATTTCCCAAAGGAGGTGCATTTAGTGGAAGCTATGGTTTTTCCAGTAATTATGTTGTTGTTTCTCAGTTGTCAAGTTGTGTCCAATTCTTTACAACCCCATCAACTGCAGCATGCCAGGCCTCCCTGTCCCTCACCATCTCTTGGACTTTGCAAAAGTTCATGTCAATTGAATTGGTAATGCCATCCAACCATCTCATCCTATGATGCCATCTTCTCCTGCTTTCAATCTTTCCCAGCACCTGTGCATTTTCCAGTGAGTTGGCTGTTTGCATTAGTTGGCCAAAATATTGAAACTTCAGCATCAGTCCTTCCAATGAATATTCAGGGCTGATTTCTTTCAGGATTGATTTGATATCCTTGCTGTCCAGGAATTTTCAAGAGTCTACTATAGTACCACAGTTCAAAAACATCAATTCTTCATCACTCTACCTTCTTATGGTCCAACTTTCATATCTGTTCATGACTACTGGAAAGACCATAGCCTTGACTATACAGACCTCTGTTGTCAAAGTGATGTCCTTGGTTTTTAATACACTGTCTAGGTTTGTGATATCTTTCCTTCCAAGGAGCACTTTCTTCTAATTTCATGGCTGTAGTCATCTTCCACTGTGATTTGAGAGCCCAAGAAGAGGAAATTTGTCATTGCTTCTACCTTTTCCCATTCTATTTGCCATGAAGTGATGGGATCAGATGCCATAATCTAGTTTTTTGAATGTTGACTTTTAAGCCGACTTTTTCACTCTTCTCTTTTACCCTCATCAAGAGTCTTTTTAGTTCTTCTTCACTTTCTGATGTTAGAGTGGTATCATCTGCATATCTGAGGCTGCAGATATTTCTCCTGGCAATCTTGATTTCAGCTTGTAATTCATCAAGTCCAGCATGTTATTTGATGTCCTCTGTGTATAAGTTAAATAAGCAGGGTGGAAATATACAACCTTGTCATACTCCTTTCTCAATTTTGAACCAGTCAGTTGTTCCATACAATGTTCCAACTGTTGCTTCTTCACCCATATACAGGTTTCTCAGGATACAAGTAAGATGGTCTGCCATTTCCTTATCTTTAAGAGTTTTCCACATATTGTTATGATTTACACAGTCAAAGTCTTTAGTGTAGTCAGTGAAACCAAAGTAGATGTTTTTCTGGAAAGCTCTTGCTTTTTCTATGATCACATGAATGTTGGCAATTTCACCTCTAGTTCCTCTGCCTTTTCTAAACCCAGTTTTTCAATCTGGAAGTTCTCAAATCAGGTACTGATGAATCCTAGCTTGAAGGATTTTAACCTTACTAGCATGGGAAATGAGTAAAACTGTCTGATAGTTGGAACATTTTCTAGCACTGCCCTTCTTGGGAACTGGAATGAAGAGTGACCTTTTCTAGTCTTGTAGCCAACTGCTGGATTTTCCAAATCTGCTGACATATTGAGTGTAGCACTTTAGCAAATTTTCCAAATTTGCTCGCTTACTGAGTGCAGCACTTTAGTAACATTATCTTGTAGGATTTAAACAGCTCTGCTGGAATTCCATCACCTCCACTAATTCTATTGGCAGCAGTGCTTGCTAAGGACAACTTGACTTCACACTCCAGGATATCTGATTCTAGGTGAGTAACCACATCATCATAGCTACCTGGGTCATTAATATCTTTTTTGTATAGGTCTTCTGTGCATTTTTTGCCATCTCTTATTGATCTCTTCTGCTTCTCAGTTTTTGCAATTTCTGTCCTTTATTGTGCCCGTCTTTGCATCATGTACAGCTGTGAGAATTGGACCCTAAAGGAGTCTGAGTGTTGAAGAATTGAAGCTTTCAGATTGTGGTGCTGGAGAAGACTCAAGAGGCCTTTGGACTGCAAAGAGGTCAAACCAGAAATCAACCCCGAAAAGTCACTGGAAAGACTGATGCTCAAGCTAAGGTTCTAATACATCGACCACCTGATGTGGAGAGCTGACTCATTGGAAAAGACCCTAATGTTGGAAAAGATTGGGAGCAGGAGAATAAGTGAGTGAAAGAAGATGAGATGATTGGATGGCATCACTGACTCAATGGACATAAGTTTGAGCAAACTCCAGAAGACAGTGAAGGGCAGGAAAGCCTGGCGTGCTGCAGTGCATGGGATCCCAAAGAATTGGACACAATGTAGTGACTGAACAAAAACAACAGTAAGTATTATTCTCAAGGTAATAATAGAGACATCAAAATGTAAATGAGCTAGTGATACAGATAGTCATTGTACTAATAAAGTAAGAAAATGTGTAGTATGATGGAACTAATATTTTAAATATTTGAGTTGAAGATATTAGAAAATAATATTCTGAACATCATGATTCAAGTTGATCTTATGGGTAAGGTTAGAGTTAGAGAAATGAGGTCAGCTTTGATACAAATAGAATCCTATACAAGAAAGGACAAGAAGATACCATGGTGTGATTTCTGGGGAAGAGTTCTGGTCAGCTGAGGAAATGGTAGGGCATGGTCAGTAAGTATTCTAACACTGATTGAAGAGCAATTTATTTTTGGACTCTGTGTCCAGTGATGATGTTGTAAGCATACAATCACAAAGGTTTAATATTAGTTAGATACTGGGTGGAGACAAAACTTTAAATGGTATAAAACTTCTTACTAGTAATGTGGAAAGAAAGGAACTGTCAGGAATTGGTCCGAAAACTAAGAGCTACGTTCTCATAAAATGGTGATTAAATAGTTGAAGAAAAAAATCAATTTTTGATTGATTTACCTTTAACTTAACTTCTTTACCTTCATGTTACTTTTCCTGATTTTCGAATATGCAGTGGTTTATACTTTCTGTAAATGTTCTGCTTGTAATTATAGTAAATATTTGATCCAAAAGTTTGTTGTTCTTTTTGATTGTTAGGAGAGAATTGGGATAAGGTAAGTAGAAATATTGGCATATAAAATATATCTCAAAATGGTACACCACCCTTCTGGCAGAAAGTGAAGAGGAACTAAAAAGACACTTGATGAAAGTGAAAGAGGAGAGTGAATAGGTTGGCTTGAAGCACAGCATTCAGAAAACAAGGATCATGGCATCTGGTTCCATCACTTCATGGGAAATAGATGGGGAAACAGTCGAAACAGTGTCAGACTTTATTTTTTGGGGTTCCAAAATCACTGCGGATGCTGATTGAAGCCATGAAATTGAAAGACGTTTACTCCTTGGAAGGAAAGTTATGACAAACCTAGATTGTATATGAAAAAGCAGAGACATTACTTTGCCAACCAAGGTCCGTATAGTCAAGGCTATGGTTTTTCCCATGGTCATGTATGGATGTGAGAGTTGGACTGTGAAGAAAGCTGATCGCCGAAGAATTGATGCTTTTGAACTGTGGTGCTGGAGAAGACTCTTGAGTCCCTTGGACTGCAAGGAGATCCAACCAGTCCATTCTAAAGGAGATCAATCCTGGGTGTTCATTGGAAGGACTGATGCTGAAGCTGAAACTCCAATACTTTGGCCACCTCATGCAACGAGTTGACTCACTGGAAAAGAGTCTGATGCTGAGAGGGATTGGGGGTAGGAGGAGACAGGGACGACAGAGAATGAGATGGCTGGATGGCCTCCCCGACTCAATGGACATGAGTTTGAGTGAACTCCGGGAGTTGGTGATGGACAAGGAGGCCTGGGATGCTGTGATTCATGGGGTCGCAAAGAGTCGGACACGACTGAGCAACTGAACTGAATTGAAGTAGAGATATTGACATATAAAATAAATCTGAAATTGATTATTATTTAGAGAGAATGATATATAGTAAGTACATGCTTGCTTCTAATTTCATAGATCAATTCAGAGAATGCTTCAGTTCAGTTCAGTCACTCAGTCGTGTCCGATTCTTTGCGACCACATGAATCACAGCACGCCAGGACTCCCTGTCCATCACCAACTCCCAGAGTTCACTCAAACTCATGTCCACAGAGTTGGTGATGCCATCCAGCCATCTCATTCTCTGTCTTCCCTTTCTCCTCACGCCCCCAACCTTTCCCAACATCAGAGTCCTTTCCAGTGAGTCAACTCGTCGCATGAGGTGGCCAAAGTATTGCAGTTTCTGCTTTACCATCAGTCCTTCCAATGAACACCCAGGATTGATCTCCTTCAGAATGGACTGGTTGGATCTCCTTGCGGTACAAGGGACTCTCAAGAGTCTTCTCCAACACCACAGTTCAAAAGCATCAATTCTTCGGCGATCAGCTTTCTTCACAGTCCAAATCTCACATCCATATATGGCCACAGGAAAAACCATAGCCTTGACTAGACAGACCTTTGTTGGCAAGGTAATGTCTCTGCTTTTTAATATACTACCAAGGTTGGTCATAACTTTCCTTCCAAGGAGTAAGCGTCTTTTAATACATGGCTACAATCAGCTCTGCAGTGATTTTGGAGTCCAAAAAAATAATAAGTCTGACACTGTTTCCACTGTTTTTCCATCTATTTCCCATGAAGTGATGGGACCAGATGCCATGATCTTAGTTTTCTGAATGTTGAGCTTCAAGCAGACCTTTTCACTCTCCTCTTTCACTTTCATCAAGAGGCTTTTGAGTTTCTCTTCACTTTCCGCCATAAGGGTCGTGTCATCTGCATATCTGAGGTTATTGATATTTCTCCCAGCAATCTTGATTCCAGCTTGTGCTTCTTCCAGCCCAGCGTTCCTCATGATGTACTCTGCATATAAGTTAAATAAGCAAGGTAACAATATGCAGCCTTGACTTACTCCTTTTCCTATTTGGAACCAGTCTGTTGTTCCATGTACAGTTCTGACTGTTGCTTCCTGACCTGCATACAGGTTTCTCAAGAGGCAGGTCAGGTGGTCTGGGATTCCCATCTCTTTCAGAATGTTCCACAGTTTATTGTGAGCCACACAGTCAAAGGCTTTGGCATAGTCAATGAAGCAGAAATATATTTTTTTCTGGAACTCTCTTGCTTTCTCCATGATCCAGCGGATGTTGGCAATTTTATCCCTGGTGCCTCTGCCTTTTCTAAAACCTGCTTGAACATCTGGAAGTTCACGGTTCACCTATTGTTGAAGCCTGGCTTGGAGAATTTTGAGCATGACTTAACTAGCGTGTGAGATGAGTGCAATAGTGCGGTTGTTTGAACATACTTTGGCATTGCCTTTCTTTGGGATTGGAATGAAGACTGACCTTTTCCAGTCCTGTGGCCACTGCTGAGTTTTCCAAATTTGCTGGCATATTGAGTGTAGCACTTTTACAGCATCATCTTCAAGATTTGAAATAGCTCAACTGGAATTCCATCACCTCCACTAGCTTTTTAGTATTGATGCTTTCTAAGGCCCACTTGCGGAGAAGGCAATGGCAAGCCACTCCAGTACTATTGCCTAGAAAATCCCATGGATGGAGGAGCCTGGTAGGCTGCAGTCCGTGGGGTCGCTAAGGGTCGGACACGACTGAGCGACTTCACTTTCACTTTTCACTTTCCACTTTCACACATTGGAGAAGGAAATGGCAACCCACTCCAGTGTTCTTGCCTGGAGAATCCCAGGGACGGGGGAGCTTGGTGGGCTTCTGTCTATGGTGTCACACAGAGTCGGACACGACTGAAGTGACTTAGCAGCAGCAGCAGCAGCAAGGCCCACTTGATTTCACATTCCAAGATGTCTGGCTCTAGGTCAGTGATTACACCATCGTGACTATCTTGGTCGTGAAGATATTTTTTGTACATTTCCTCTGTGTATTCGTGCCACCTCTTCTTAATATCTTCTGCTTCTGTTAGGTCCATACCATTTCTGTCCTTTATCGAGTCCATCTTTGCATGAAATGTTCCCTTGGAATCTCTAATTTTCTTGAAGAGATCTCTTGTTTTTCCTATTCTGTTGCTTTCCTCTATTTCTTTGCATTGATCACTGAGGAAGATCCTTATATCTTTCCTTTTCTCCTTTGCTTTTCACTTATTTTCACAGCTATTTGTAAGGCCTCCTCAGACAGCCATTTTGCTTTTTTGCATTTCTTTTCCATTGGGATGGTCTTGGTCCCTGTCTCCTGTACAATGTCACGAACCTCTGTCCAGAGTTCCTCAGGCACTCTATCTATCAGATCTAGTCCCTTAAAACTATTTCTTACTTCCACTGTATAATCATAAGGGATTTGATTTAGGTCATATCTGAATGGTCTAGTGGTTTTCCCTACTTTCTTCAAATTAAGTCTGAATTTGGCAATAAGTAGTTCATGATCTGAGCCACAGTCAGCTCCTGGTCTTGTTTTTGCTAACTCTATACAGCTTCTCCATCTTTGGCTGCAAATAATATAATCAATCTGATTTCAGTGTTAACCATCTGGTGATATCCATGTGTAGAGTCTTCTCTTTTGTTGTTGGAAGAGGGTGATTCTATGAAGTGTGTTCTCTTGACAAAACTCTATTAGCCTTTGACCTGCTTCATTCCGTGCTTTAAAGCCAAATTTGCCTGTTCCTCCAGGTGTTTCTTGACTTCCTACTTTTGCATTCCAGTCCTCTATAATGAAAAGGACATCTTTTTTGGGTGTTAGTTCTAAAAGTTCTTGTAGGTCTTTGTAGAAAAACCAGGCTGAATTTTATAATCTTAATCATCAATGTACTTTAGGAAGACAGAAAATATCAGTGTATTGAAAATTGTTTAAAATTCAATAATTCATTAAATTTAAGCTTTTATAAGAAAACTTGAATTTTAATGTGTTTTATTACAAAATTGATAAAAGTTTTTGTAAGAATGCAATGGAAACAAAATGTATTCTCATTGATCAGTAGTGGAAATGTACACTTATGCCAACTTTCTGAATGTTAATTTGTCAAGTCAATGCATAATTTAATGCTTTAAACATGTTCATATCCTGTCAAGATTCCTTCCCTAGAAATTTACATTCAGGATATCTTCTTAAAAATTAATCAGAATGTGAGTGTTAATCATGTAGATTAAAATGGACTCGGTTGTCCTTCTTTTATTTATAATGCTTCTGGATCATCAAGGTTAGTCATGAGAGAGCAATTTGCCCAAAGTATGTTGCAGGTATGCAAAAAGAGCAGTGCCAGACTCATTGTTCAGTCTGAAGACTGAAAATCTTGTCAGAGTTTTACTGAACTTGGCCACATGGTAAAGCATTTTGGGGGAGCTTCCCTGGTGTCTCAGCAAGTAAAGAATTTGCCTGAAATGTGGGAGACCTGGGTTTGATCCCTGGGTAGAGAAGATCCCCTGAGGGAAGGCATAGCAGCCCACACAAGTCTTCTTTCCTGGAGAATTCTGTGGACAGGGGAGCCTGGCAGGCTACAGTCTATGGGGGAATCTCAAAGAGTCGGATGAGACTGAAGCGACTGAGCATGCACGCGCACACATATACCACACTTAGGCATAAAATCACTTCTCTTTGTCAGTATTGACATAAATTTCTAAGGGAAATCCTCATTATTTTTGGATTCCATATTTACCATCTGCTTACTTGTTAACATTTGTTTTTAATTCCCAAATCAATATTCGGATAATTTCAGTGATTCAGACATATGTCATGTAGAAAATAATTTGAGTTGCCTGATACTCAAGTTGCTACCTGAGGTCAGAAAAGACTGCATTATGGCTTCTTGCTTGAACTCTCTTAATCTTTAACGCTATAAGATGTATTTTTTAAAATTTTATTGGTCATTTCACCTTTTTACCCTTTCTGTTGGTTATTTTATTGTTTAAAATGACTCTCAAATAGAGTGCTGAAATTCTGTGCATTTTTCCTAAGTGCAAGAGGTCTATTATACATTTCACTGAGGAAATAATGTTACATAAATTACTGAATGAGCAGTAGTGCTGTTGAGTATTATTTCAGTGTTCATGAATCAATAATACATATTAAACAGAATGTCTTTTAAAAGAAGCATGGCTAAAGCAATGTCATTTACTGATCAATTAGTGAAAATAGTGAACATGATAGGCAGAGGCTCACAGAAACCTAATTATGTCCAGGAGCAATGGTTCAGTATTAATTAATTCAGAATTCATTGTAACTGTATTGAACACAGCTACAATGAATAATAGGGGTGAATATATATTTTATATATAATATGAATAGATTATATCCCTCTTCATGTCTCCCTCTCTCTCTCTATATATATATATACACACACATATACAAACATACAGAAACACACACACACATTTATATACATAACAATTATTATATATTAAAATATTTAAATAAATATTAGCTGACCAGATTATGAAAGTGAGAGTCACTCTGCTGCTGCTGCTGCTGCTAAATCGCTTCAGTCGTGTCAGACTCTGTGCAACCCCAAGGACCCTATAATCCAAGGAATTCTCCAGCCAGAATACTGGAGTGGGTAGCCTTTCCTTTCTCCAGGGGATCTTCCCAACCCAGGGATCGAAGCCAGGTCTCCCTCATTTCAGGCAGATTCTTTACCAGCTGAGCCACAAGGGAAGCCCAAGAATACTGGAGTGGGTAGCCTATCCTTTCTCCAGTGGATCTTCCCTACCCAGGAATCAAACCGGAGTCTCCTTCATTGCAGGCGGATTCTTTACCAACTGAGCTATCAGGGAAGCCCAAAATTTCCAAATCTTCTACAATCACTATTGTTTTCACACACCCGAATAAATAAATCTCACTTCAAACCTGTAATCTATTACCATTTAATCAAATTATTACCAAGTCTAGGTCTTTTGATTTCAATGCCTACTTTTAAGAAATGTCTTAAATCAGATCAAAAGGAAGTAAATAAATTTATGAATAACAATTTACATTGCAACATCACTTATAATTATAGTGTAATACTGTAAACAATTTATTCCACAATAGAGAAATGGCTAAGTAACATATGGAATATAAGTATAACTAAATAATTTTCTCAAAGAGTATTTCAAAAATATGGAAAGGGGTTAATATATATTATTCATTGTATAAAGAAATTCACAACAGAGTACACATCATAGAACATATTATTAACACATTGCCATATTTCTTATTTGATATACAATGAATTATGTTTAAGTATATCATAAATACATTGCATGTTAAGTATGTTATTAGAATTAGCAGTTGTTATCTCTGTGCACTAAAAATTTACATTCTTTTCCATCTACATTATATCTCTATATTTTATTTTTACTTCAAATAATATTTATCTTTTTCCTTAATAAAAATAGCAATAATCTATGACACAAGAGAATATTTTTAAAGTGTTATGGTAGTCACTTTTTGACTACTTCTTGCTTTTAAAATATGCTATGATATGTACATAGTAATTCTGAAATAACAAAATTTTCTGCTTTTAACATAATAATATAATGTAATTGGCTTTGTCAACAACTTTACTTAAGTGTAATTCCCCTAAACCTGATAGGGCAACTTTAAAGTGAAGAGAAGACTCTTGAGAGCCCCTTGGACAGCAAACAGATCAAACCAGTCAATCCTAAAGGAAATCAACCCTGAATGTTCATTGCAAGGACTGATGCTGAGGTTCCAATACTTTGTGAAAGATTGAAGGCAGGAGGAGAAGAGGACAACAGAGATCAAAATGATTGTATGGCATCGCTAACTCAATAGATATGAGCTTGAGCAAACACCAGGAGATGGTGAGGAACAGGGAAGCTTGCTGTGCGGCAGTCTGTGGAGTCGCAAAGAGTCAGATATGACTGAGTGACTGAGAAACAATAAAGTGAAGGTATATCATGAAACATAGATATTATGAAAAGCATACTGATGGTATAAGAGTGTACCCTAGTTTCAATTAAAAGTAACACAATTGCATAACTGTGAATTTATAGAATTATTTTTTACATTTTTCCAAACATTTCCCAGACCAGGAATTGAAATTGAACCTGGACCCCAGCAGTGAAAGTGCCGAGTTTAAACTGCTGGACTGCCAAGGAATCCCCTACATTTTTCTAAACTTTATAAATATGACTTGGGAGTGAGGAATGAGAGAAGCAAAGGGTCTCTTGTACAAGCTTTATAATTTCCTGAGGAAATTCTGAGAAATATAAGTCAGATTTAAATCAGAGTTTTGACTAAAAGCTAAGGTAACACCACGGAGAAGGCAATGGCACCCCACTCCAATACTCTTGCCTGGAAAATGCCATGGATGGAGGAGCCTGGTAGGCTGCAGTCCATGGGGTCGCTAAGAGTCGGACACGAATGAGCAACTTCACTTTCAACTTTCATGCAGTAGAGAAGGAAATGGCAACCCACTCCAGTTTTCTTGCCTGGAGAATCCCAGGGACGGGAGAGACTGGTGGGCTGCCGTCTATATGGTCACAGAGAGTTGGACACGACTGAAGCGACTTAGCAGCAGCAGCAGCAACAAGGTAACACCAAGGCCTGTTGCCTAGAAAGAAATAGGTAGGGATGAAGGAATTGCCTTTATCAGAGAAATATGTAAAGAACTAGAGCTTTCAAACCCTAAGAGTCAACTCTTTAAGTCATCTTTGATTGACACTATAAAGTGCCTGAAACTACATTAAAATTAGTGACTTCAAGATGAGGGATGTTTATACTCGGAGAATATGGAAATGAATTTGAGTTTGGGTCTGTGCCAGAAGGTTATCCAAAGAAGCAATTTAGGAATATGATTACTTGTGTCTCCTTTATGCCTCTTTATTTATCCATGTATGGAAAGTACATTTTTTAAAGTATACCTTGCAAATTAGAAGTATCACCACATAACACTTCACGAAACAACAACATACATTCAAAGAATTTTTTATTATCATTATATCCAATAAAGAAAATAGACATTTTCCTTTTACTACTTGGCAACAGTACCAGCCAGTATATCTAGAATACTGACCATATGTCAGGTATTATAAATGCTTCATATGCATTAATTCACTTAATTATTTTTAACCATTGATACTTCACGAAGTAGACAGTTTCTTATTTCAATTTTACCAAGTCTGTCTAGCATTAGATAGCTAACACACGGTTGAGCAATTCTAGCTTCAGAATCTGGATGATAGCCTGTGTCTTAGTGAAGCCACAAAATACAATAGATAACAAGTTGAAAATCTCACCAAGGTAAATTCTAATATATTCAATTCATCACACTGAGTAAAGATAAATATTTTACTAATTTTTTCTAAAAACATTATCTAAATTTTTATCCCCCCAACTAACCTGAGAAGATAAATGCAATACCATGGAAGAAAATCAGTAATAGTTCACTACCTGAAAAAAACAATAAAGCTATTATTATAATGAATATATTAAATAAACAAGAAACTGCTCTTGGTATCTTAAGATAGGAAAACAAAAAGGAAATTTCAGTCACTGTATTCATTATGTCTTGGGCCATAGAGACTTATTTATTTAAAAGGTTATTTACATGATCATTATGCAACATAAGTCTAGTTTAAAATCCCATTTTGCTCCAATAGCAAAGATTAAAAAGTAGTATGTGTTTGATATGCAGAGTGTATCTTTCATGGCACAAAGCTTATTCAAATGATCATTGTTTTCTAACTCCTAGAAAATCAATATATTTGTAATAAATGATGAATATATTCTCAGTACACTCTTAAAGCTCCCCAAAGTGTATATGTCTGTCTATCTTTGCATATGTTCAAGGTGTATATATACATACAAACATAAGGCACATATAGAGTTATGTATATAAACATTTTTTTTTTTTTTGACAGCTTCACAGTGTGCTATAATTCAAATAAAATATTTTACCTTTTTTTCTATGAGGTCTTCTCGGAAAGTTCAATGACATGACCAAATTCCTGGAAGCCATTTATATTATAGATATGAAAATAGAGAGTGTGTAACTCTTTATTACTCGATATTGTGAGGTTTATCAATTTCAGAATCCAGACTGATTACTTATATGATTAACTTAACCCTGTTCATGTCATTTTTACTGGAAAATTCAAGGCTAATTATAACTTTTTTAAGACACTGTCTTTGACTATAATGATATTTATAAATATATTTTAATTAGAGCACTCAAAAGAGTATTTATTTTGGACCTATAGATCTATCTATTTATCTGGATTTTCATCAAAATTATTCCTCTCCTCAGAAGTCTTTTGAAGTTAAGCCATTAAGTGTCTAGTGAAGGATGGGTAACTAGCAGTGACAACTTCTGCCTCTGGCCAAGGTTATCTCTTATGACGTTAAGTCTGTTTTGCTTTAGCTGGATATAGTAGCAATATAAAGTGCTTTAAAAATTTGTCACCTGTGTGCTAAGAGCATACAAGGTTATAGCTTCAGTTTTTAGTTGATGTTGGCAATTCTGATTGCCCGTGTGCTACACCCTGAATATTTAGTTTGTTTTATTTATGTCTTTCCTCAAGTAAAACAATTCCATGAGGATAAGGATTCCATTCATCTTATTAAATCTTATGTCCCCTTTTTTCAGTATATTACTTGGAATGCAACAACAACATTCATTCACTGAAAGAAGAGATAAGTGGAGAAGGTAACACATTTAATTCCAAAATACTGCTTTTGTATTATTTAATAATGTCAAAGATATACTTGAATCAAGGCATGATTAAAAGGTAATAAAGTATATAGAAAAATTACATAAAGTACAATAGTAAAATATTCCAATTTCTACCTTATTTATCTCAAGAATATTTTATGAGAGATTTAGATTGATAATTTTAACAAAAAATAGATTTCAATAAAATTTGCAGTATTCATGAAAATATGATTTTGTGCCAGTATCATAAGGTTTTAATATTTGCACCATTGAAAAACAATGATAGTTCCCCTGGGAGAGCACACAACCCACCTCAGACTGTGGCAACTTCCCATAGGTGTCTGTTGCTGCACGCACACCACACACATCCCAATGGCGGCTACTATAACCTTCTCTCTTCCCAGTCTGACTGAGAAATCTGCCCCCTCTTTTCTGCATAGGTATCAGATGCCAGAGGGTGGCCTACAAGCAGAAGTGGGGCCAAAACCAAAGCTGAATACCAGGGGCTGTATGCCCAAAGAAGAGGAAAGGAATTCACCTCTGCAGCAGTATGTACAACAGATTAACTTCCTATAGTTAGCTTGAGACTGAATTTTGGGAACAACTGTGGAATTTGGAAGCAAGAACAAAGTGGAGAAAGGCCAGATCTGAATAAGAGATCAGGCCTTACTCAGTGCCTGATGCACCCACACAGTGCCCACAGCAGGCCCAGAGACATTCCTAGAAATATTGGAGGGCTTTATGAGTAGGCAGATTGGTTGGAACTCACTGTGTGGTAAAGACAGCTGACATCCACAGGATAATAATCTTCTTACTTCCACTGTCTCTCTCTCTGTATATATATATAAACATTTTTTGTTCATTTTTTTATTTTGTTCTACAATTGTTCCTATCTTATTAATCAATTTTTATTTTTTAATTACCTTTTCTTTTGTGATGCTTTTATTTTTAAATAAATTCATTTTATTTTATTTTCCCCAATTTCTACAATACCTTTTCATTATATTGAATTTTTCCAAGATTTTTTGGTTTTGTATTTTTGTAACTCTAGCTTTTAGTCTATGTTTTTATTTATAGGTTTGTTCACTGGTTTAATTGTTCTCTCTTCCTCTCTGTGTCTCTCTCTTTTGGTTCCTGTTTTCTTGTTCTTTCTCTTTTCCTTTTGGTAAGTATATATTTCTTTCTGTTTTCCTATCTGATTAATGTTGATTTTATTAATTGCCTTAAAGTTTTGTCTATTTGTTCTTTTTTGTCTGTGGGTTGGTTTGATTTTTTCCCCCCCAATTTCTTTGTTTTTCCCTTCTGGGCTGTGTGGCTTGTGAAGTCTTGGTCCTCCAGCAATCAGTCAGGTCTGAACATCCAAGGTGGGAGATACAAGTCTAGGACATTGGGCCATCAGAGAACACCTGATCCCATGGAATACTAATCAGCCAAAACTCTCCCAAAAGCCTCCATTAAGATGTGACCTAATCAAAAGTAGCAAGCTCCTGTGCTGTACACCCCACACCAAAACAACTATAAAAACAGAAACTCAACCGTATCCATTAGCAGATAGGCTGCCCAAAGTCATACCAAGCTCACAGACATACCATAATATACCCCTGGGAGTGACACTGCCCTATAGAGATACATGATCCAGCTCCACTCACCAGAACACAGGAGCCAGTCCCCTCCACTAAGAAACTTTCACAAGGTGCTGATCCAGCCTCACATAGTGGAGGCAGACTCCACAATTAAGAGGAACTACAACCTTGAAGCATGCAGAAAGATCAGAAACACATTAAACAAATTAAACAAAATGAAAAGACAGAGAAACATACACCAGATGAAGGAGCATGCTAAAAACTCACCAGACCAAACAAAGAAATAAGTCCAAAGCAATAAGAAATAAGACCAAACCAACCAAGCAGTCTACCTGATAAAAAAATACAGGATAATGATAATAAAGATGACCAAAAGCCTCAGAAATGAAATGGAGGCTTAGATAAATAGAATGGAGTCACAAATTAAGAGGATACAAGAAGCAAATAAGTATCAAGAAGAAATAGAGAAGAGATAATTAACAATGAACAACTTAATAACTGAGGCTAAAAATTCACTGTAAGGAATTAATAGCAGAATAACTAAGGAAGAAGAAAGGATAAATAATAAAATGTTAGAAATAAACGAAGCAGAGTAGAATAAAGCAAAAGTATGAAAAGAAATGGGGTCAGTCTCAGAGACGTCTAGGAGAACATCATGTACACCAGTATTGAAATTATACAAGTCCCAGAAGAAGAATACAGAAAGGAAAGGTATTCGAAAACATTTGAGACGATTATAGTTGAAAACTTCCCTAAAATTGGAAAGAAATATCTACCCAAGTCCAGGAAGCTCAGAGAGTCCTATGCAGGATAAACGTTCTCCTCTCCCCCCAAAAAAAGTGTCAAGAAACATATTAATCACATTTCAAAAATTAAAAAAAAAACCCCACATATTAAAAACAACAAGGGAAAGGCAATAAGTAATGTACAAGGGAATCTACATAAAGTTAACAGTTGATCTTTGACAGAACCTCTGCAGTTCCAAAGTGAGTGGCAAGATATAGGTAAAGTGATGAAAGGGAAAACCATTTACAACCAAGATGAACTGTAAAGAAAGCTGAACACAGAGGAATTGATGCTTTTGAACTGTGGTGCTGGAGAAGACTCTTGAGAGTCCCTTGGACTTCAAGAAGATTCAAACAGTCCATCCTAAACGAGATCAGTCGTGGGTGTTCACTGGAAGGTCCGATGTTGAAGCTGAAACTCCAATGCTTTGGCCATCTCATGCAAAGAGCTGACTCAATGGAAAAGACCTTGATGCTGGGAAAGATTGAGAGCAGGAGGAGAAGGAGATGACAGAGGATGAGATGGTTGGATGGCATCTTTGACTCAATGGACATGAGTTTGGGTGGACTCTGGGAGTTGGTGATGAACAGGGAGGCCTGGTGTGCTGGTACATGGGGTTGCAAAGATTTGGATATGACAGAGACTGAACGGAACTGAATGAGATAGACCTAGTTTATAGCTATATCATAGCCCATCAAGAAGCAGTAGAGTATACTTTTTTCTCAAGTGCATTTGGAACAATCTCCAGGATAGATCACATCTTGGGTCACAAATCAAGCCTTGCTAAATTTAAGAAAATGAAATTGTATCAAGTATTTTTTTTTCTGATAATGCTATAAGATTAGATATCACATACAGGAGGAAAATAACTGTAAAACACTAACACAGGAAGGCTAAATAATACATTTCTAAATAGCCAAGAGGTCACTTGGCTAGAAGAAGTCAAAGAGTAAATCAAGTAATATCCAGAAACAACAGAGAAAACGTCACAACTCAAAACCTATCAGATGCAGTAAAAGCAGTGCTGACGGAAGTTTATAGCAATATAAGAGTTCCTCAAGAAACAAGTAAAAAGGTCAAATACCAACCTAAACTTACACTTAAAGCAACTAGAAAAAGAACAAAAATACTTGAAAGTTAGTAGAAGGAAAGAATTTATAAATATCAGAGCAGAAATGAAGGAAAAATAGCAAAGATTAATAAAACTAAAAGCTCATTATTTGAGAAAATAAAGTTGATAAGCTATTAGCCATATTGATCAAGAGAAAAAGGAGAACACTAAAATCTATTAAATTCGATGTGAAAAAGGATAAGTTACAACAGACAACACAGATGTACAAAGGATCATAAGAAACTATTACAAAAAACTACATGCCAATAAAATAGACAACCTGGAAGAAGTGGACAAGTTCTTATAAAAGTACAACACTCCAAGACTGAACTAGGAAGAAGTAGAAAATAGGAACAGATCAATCACATGCACTGAAGTTGAAACTGTAATAAAAAATCTTCCAATAAACAAAAGGCCAGGGCCAGATTCCTTCACAGGTGAATTCTATCAAGAGTTTAAATAAGAACTAATACCTATCCTGCTCAAACTTTCATAAAGTTTCTGAAAAAGGAAACCTCCCCAACTCATTCTACAAGGCCACCATCATGTTTATATCCAAATCAGACAAATATATCACACACAAAAATAGAAAATTACAGGCCAATATTACTGTTGAGCATGGATATAAAAGTCTTTAGCAAGTTCTATCACATAGCTTCTAACAACACATTAAAAGAATCATTCATCATGATCAAGTGTGGTTCATCCCAGTATGAAAATATTCTTCAACATACACAAATTAATCAATATAATGTATAATATTAATATATATAATATTAAAAAAAACTGAAAGATAAAACCATATGATCATCTCAATAGATGCAGAGAAAGATTTCAGCAAAATTCAATACCCACTTATGATAAAAAACTCCAGAAAATTGTCATGGAAGGAACCTACCACAGCATAATACAGGTCATATATGACAAATCCACAGCAAATATTATTCTCAATGGTGAAAATCTGAAAGCATTTTATCCAAGATCAGGAACAAGACAATGGTGAACACTCCCAGCACTATTATTCAGTATGGGTTTTGGAAGTCCTAGTATTGGCAATGAGAAAAGAAAAGGAGACAAAAGACCTGTATTTTGAAAACTATAAGAGACACTGGTGAAGAAATCGGTGATGATACAAACTGATGGAGAGATATACCATGTTTTTGAATTGGAAGAATCAATATTGTCAAATGAATATATTATCCAAATAAATCTTCAGATTCAATACAATCCTTATCAAATTACCAATGGCATTTTTCACAAACTCGAACAACAAAAAATCACAAGGCTTTTGTGGAAATACAAAAGTCTGAATAGCCAAAGCAAACTTGAGAAAGAAAAATGAGTCAGAGGAATCAATGTCCCTGATTTCAAATTATACTACAAAGCTACAGTCATCGACAGTATGTTAGGCTGGTATGAAAACAAAAATATAGACCAATGGAACAAGATAGAAAGCCCAGATAAACCCACACACGTGCGGGCACCTTATCTTTTGACAAGGGGAGCAAGAATGTATAGTAGAGAAAAGACAGCCTCAAGACCTAAATGTAAGACCAGAAACTTCAAAGTTCTTAGAGGAAAACTTAGGCAGTATTCTCTTTGACAGAAATCTCTCAAGATTCTCTATGATCCACCTGCTAGAATAATGGAAATAAAAGAAAAATAAAGAAATGGGATCTAATAAAATTTAAAAGCTTTGGCACAGCAAAGAAAACCATAGCCAAGAGAAAAGACGGCCCTCAGAGTGGGGAAAAATGATTGCAAATGAGGCAACTGACAAGGGGTAATCTCCATAATATATAAGCAGCTCATATATCTCATTATCATCAAAACAAACAACCCAATCAAAAAAATAGGCAGAAGGCCTAAACAGACAGTTTTCCAAAGATGACATAACAGATGGCCAATAAGTACATGTAAAATTGCTCAACATTGCTCATTAGAGAAATGCAAATCAAAACAAAAATGGGGTATCACATTACACAAGTGACAATTGCCATCATCAAAAAACTACAAACAATAATTGTTGAAAAGGGTGTGGATAGAACAGAATCCTTTTGCACTGTAAGTTGAAATATTAACTGACAAAGCCATTATGGAAAACAGTTTGAGATTTCTTAAAAAATTAGGATTATATCTACCATATTATCCAGCAAGCCCCCTACTCAGCATAAATTCTGAGAAAACCACAATTCTAAAGATTACATGTACCCCAGTGTTTATTGTAGCAATATTTATAATATCCAGGACATAGAAGCAACCTAGATGTCCATTGACAAATGAATGGATAAGAAATTGTGATGTATTTATACAATGGAATATTATTCAGCCATAAAAATGAATGAATTTGAGTCAGTTTTAGTAAGCTGGATGAAACTAGAGCCTGTTACACAAAGTGAAGTAAGTCAGAAAGAGCAAAACAAAGAATCGCATGTTAACGCATATATATGAAATCTAGAAAAATGGTACCGATGCATCTAGTAAAGAACACACGTTTGGATAGAGCAGGGGAAGATGAGGGTGGGAAAAATTGAGAAAGTATCATTGAATTATAAACACTATCAAGTGTAAACCAGACATCTAGTGGGAAGTTTCTAAATAACACAGGAAGCATAGTCTGGCATACTGTGATGAACTAGAAGGATGAAATCAGTGAGGCGAGGGAGGGAAGGGATAAATTAATTCAGGTGAGTCGCTCAGTCATGTCTGACTATTTGTGACTCCATAGACTGCAGCAAGCCAAGCTTCCCTGTCTATCACCTACTCCCAGAACTTGTTGAAACTCACATACATCAAATTGGTGATGTCATCCAACCAGCTCATCTGTTGTCATCCCCTCCTCCTGCCTTAAATCTTGCCCAGCATCAGGGTCTTTTCTAATGAGTCAGTCCTTCAAATCAGGTAGCCAAAGTATCAGAGTTTCAACTTTAATATCACTCCTGCCAATGAATATTCAGGAAGATGGACATAACAAGGGACAGAAATGGTACAGAACTAACAGAAGCAAATTGAGGTGGTAAGAACACACAGAAGAACTGTACAAAAAAAGATCTTCACGACCAAGATAATCATGAAGGTGTGATCACTCACCTAGAGCCAGACATCCTGGAATGTAAAGTCAAGTGGGCCTTATCAAGCATCACTACGAACAAAGCTAGTGGAGTTGTTGGCAGTCCAGTTGAGCTGTTTCAAATCCTGAAAGATGATGCTGTGAAAGTCATGAATTCAATATACCAACAAATTTGGAAGACTGAGCAGTGGCCACAGGACTGGAAAATGTCAGTTTCAATTCCAGTCACAAAGAAAGGTAATGCCAAAGAGTGTTCAAACTACTGTACAATTCCACTCATCTCACACACTAATAAAGTAATACTCAAAAGTCTCAAAGCCAGGCTTCAACAATATGTGAACTGTGAACTTCCAGATGTTCAAGCTCGATTTAGAAAAGGCAGAGGAACCAGAGATCAAATTGCCAACATCCGCTGGATTATTGAAAAAGCACAAGATTTCCAGAAAACATCTACTTCTGTTTTATTGACTAGGCCAGATTCTTTGACTGTGTATATCACAATAAACTGTGGAAAATTCTTCAAGAGATGGGAATACCAGACCACATGACCTATCTCTTGAGAAATCTTTATGTAGGTCAAGAAGCAACAGTTAGAAGTGGACATGGAGCAACAGACTGTTACCAAATCAGGAAAGGAGTATATCAAGACTGTATATTGTTACCCTGTTTATTTTACTTATATGGAGAGTACATCATGTGAACTGCTGGGCTGGATGAAGCACAAGCTGTAATGAAGATTTCTGGGAGAAACATCAATAACCTCAGATATGCAGATGACACCATACTCATAATAGAGGGCAAAGCAGAACTAAAGAGCCTCATGATGAAAGTGAAAGAGGAGAGTGAAAAAGCTGGCTTAAAACTCAACATTCAGAAAACTAAGATCATGGCATCTGGCCCCATCACTTCATGGCAGATAGATGGGGAACCAATGGAAACAGTGAGAGACTTTATTTTTGGGGTCTCAGAAATCACTATAGAATGTGACTGCAGCCATGAAATTAAAAGACACTTGCTCCTTGGAAGAAAAGCTATGACCGATTTAGAGAGCATATTAAAAAGCAGAGACTTTATTTTGCCAACAAAGGCCCATGTAGTCAAAGCTATCGTTTTTCCAGTACTCATGTATGGATGTGAGATTTGGACTACAAAGAAACCTGAGTGCTAAACAATTGATGCTTTTGAACTGTCATGTTAGAAAAGACTCTTGAGAGTTCCTGGGACTGCAAGAAGATCAAACCAGTCAATTCTGAAGGAAATTAGTCCTGAATATTGATTGGAAGGACTGATGCTGAAGCTGAAACTCCTATACTTTGGCCACCTGTTGGGAAGAACTGACTCATTGGGAAATACCCTGATGACAGGAAAGATTGAAGGCAGCAGAAGGGGACAACAGATGATGGGATGGTTGGATGGCATCACTAACTTGATAGACATGAGTTTGAGTAAGCTCTGGAAGTTGGTGATGGACAGGCAAGCCTGGCGTGCTGCAGTCCTTGGGGTCACAAAGAGTAGAACACTGATGAACGTCTGAACTGAACTGGCATTTTGGACTTTTTTCAAAGGATAACCATGTATTTTTGATTAAAAGATTTTTCCTAGTGGAGGTATTCACAAGGAAAAATTTGTAGGGCTTTCTTTAAAGCAAATGCAGCTCCTTTTCTGTTTTCCAGGATTGAGTCTCCCAACCTGTGAAGCCATTAGTGTCACACCCATGATTGTTTCTGCTCCACATTAACCGAGATTGACACAAGATGTGATTCCAATGCAAATGTGGCTGCAGTTGGGCAACCTAACCTACAGACAGCTTTCAGTTAAGTTGCATCAAAGGAAAAAAAAAAAAAAGCTATGAATGATTCAGGATTTTTCTTAAAAATTTTGTCAGAAATAAGATTCAAATTGGGACAGTGTTAAACAAAATAATAACATATCTGATTCAAATGTGTATGACATAGAAACGAATCGCATCATTGTTAACTAGTGGCAAGTGGATTAAAAAACACTGAAAATTTCAATTCTTGGATTTTCCACAATACATGCTAATAAGATAATGAAAGGAGAGGAGAAAATAGCAAATAAGAACGTGGTAGAAAAGCAGTTTAAAAAAGTACATAGTCAAGTACAATGTTGTGCAAGATTGCAGCTGGTGACCTAACAGAAGTAATTTTAACAGAGTACTAGAATCAGAAGATGAACTGGATAGATTCAAGAGCACAATAATGGAGGCAATCTTGTCAAGATTGTTCTTGTACATTTCAATGCTGATGGAAACTAATCTGAAGAAAAGAGTCAATAATACAGTTGAAAAAGGTGGTAGCTAGAGGAAAACTTGCCTTTGGGTGTACCATCACGTGGATCTAGGACACAAGTATGAAGTTTTGTCTTTTTTAGAAGCAGGGTCACATTTCCATTGTAATAGAAGGCAAGGAAGATTATATAACATAATTTATTTTTTTCAGTTTTATAATTAATAACATGCTATGTATATTTGCCTATGCTTTTTCATATTGAACAACAACATTGAAATTTTTGATTTTATATTTAATTTACTTTTCAAGAATAAAGGAAAAACCAGTTTGGAGGGTTCAAGGAATAAAATATGTGGCTATTATTAATATTAAAAAGTGTGAACGTCTCCTCTTATTTCTGAAAGACTTCTTAGTAGATTCCAAGGTTTCTGGATAATGTTTAGATCACAACTGCATAATTCATATTTTAATATTTCTACTATTAAAATAATATATTATAACTAGAATTACTAACTTTAATTAAAAAGAAAATAGTCAACAATTTTGCATTCCACTGTGTGTTTAGAATAATTTTACCTGAGAAATTTAGTGGAAATCAGGATTACTCTTCTGTCTGTTGTCCTGGAACATCCTCATCATTTTTAAAACCAATTTTTTGCTCTGTCTTTTGCTGGTAGTATGACATTCAGCTCCCTGTTCCTGGAAAAATCACAAAAGAGTGTATAAGCTGGAGTCACTCCATTTCAGAGAAGGAACTGGCAACCCACTCCATTATTCTTTTTTTTTTTTTTTAATTTTTATTGGAGGCAGATATACAGATGACACTACCCTTATGGCAGAAAGTGAAGAGGAACTCAAAAGCCGCTTGATGAAAGTGAAAGAGGAGAGTGAAAAGGTTGGCTTGAAGCTCAACATTCAGAAAACAAAGATCATGGCATCTGGTCCCATCACTTCATGGGAAAGAGATGGGGAAACAGTGGAATCAGTGTCAGACTTTATTTTGGGGAGCTCCAAAATCAATGTGGATGCTGATTGCAGCAAGGAAATTAAAAGACGCTTACTCCTTGGAAGGAAAGTTATGACCAGCCTAGATAGTATATTGAAAAGCAGAGACATTACTTTGCCAACCAAGGTCCGTCTAGTCAAGGTCCGTCTAGTCAAGGTCCATCTAGTCAAGGCTATGGTTTTTCCCGTGGTCATGTATGGATGTGAGAGTTGGACTGTGAAGAAAGCTGATCGCCGAAGAATTGATGCTTTTGAACTGTGGTGCTGGAGAAGACTCTTGAGAGTCCCTTATACTGCAAGGAGATCCAAACAGTCCATTCTAAAGGAGATCAATCCTGGGTGTTCATTGGAAGGACTGATGCTGAAGCTGAAACTCCAATACTTTGGCCACCTCATGCGACGAGTTGACTCACTGGAAAAGACTGATTCTGGGAAAGGTTGGGGGCGGGAGGAGAAGGGGACGACAGAGAATGAGATGGCTAGATGGCATCACCGACTCTGTGGACATGAGTTTGAGTGTACTCTGGGAGTTGGTGATGGACAGGGACGCCTGGCGTGCTGTGATTCATGGGGTCGCAGAGAGTCGGACATGACTGAGCGACTGAACTAAACTGACTGAACTGAACTGAATTATTTTACAATATTATATTGGTTGGTTTTGCCATACATTGACATAAATCCGCCCCGGGTGTGAAAAACCACATGGTCAGAGGAGCCTGGCTGGATAGAGTCCATGGGTTCACAAAGAGTCGAACATGAGTGAGCTACTAACACACACACAAACTCCAATTTTAGGCAAAACAGTTTACCTAAAACTCTCTTTGCCATAAACTTAGCTCAAGTTCATGCTCATGTATATGAACACACACACACACACTTCTTGGATTCATAATATTTGAAAGCACACATAGAAAATAATAAAGTCGTTGCAAGAGGGGAACCCCTTGCAGGCCCCAAGAGTGAGCTTTTGTCTAACACTCAGAAATGTATTGTTCTGATAGAACAAGTGACTTTATTGGGAAGGGATGCCTGGGCATAAAGCAGGAGGGTAAGGAAACTGAGGGGGACTCCTCTGCCATGTGCTAGCATTCTTGGGTTTTATGGTGATGGGGTTGGTTTCCAGGTTGTCTCTGGGCCATCATTCTGACTCTGGGGCCTTGCCTTGGTGCATGCATCCCTCAACCAACGATTCCAGAAGAAAGATTCTGCAAAGTTAATAGGACATATGGATTGGTATCTCCTCTCTTCCATTGATCTTTCCCAAATTCTTACATTTGGTGGTGGCTTGTTAGTTTGCTGTTTCTTACCAGGATACCCTGTCATAAAATATACAAATGATTGCTGTCAAAGTGAGCAGTTTCAGTGTTTCTTCTAACAAAATGAACTTTGTTGATCCACACACACACACACACACATACTACACAAAGTAACGGAGCATTGGTTTCAAAATCAGATAAGTTGGTTTTATCATCTTGCTTTGACTTCTACCACTGAGGTGATCAGTGTGGAAAGATCATTTCAGACAGATTTTATAAAACCCCAACAGTAATTCCCAATTCATAGAAAGAATCAAGCACATAGTTACTTTCTTCTTATTATTCCTTTCTTCCTTCTCTATTTCCCCTCCGTTTTTTGTTCCTTTTTTCTTCTTTTCGAAAGTGAAAGTAATTGTATAGATGTAGCACCTCCATCTAGATTTGTTTTTACTATTTTGAAAAGTGGGTAAAATATAAGGCTTATTGGGTGGGTTTTCCACAAAACTTGTTTCTGTTCTTTGGATTTGAGTAAGAATCAATGTTCATCTCTATGTCTAATGTTCTCCCCTTTCTTCACTCAAGGAAAATTCTTACTATTTATCTTTATAACTCAGTTAAAATATTTCTCCTTATAAATCCCACCTCAATAACTCCTCCCACCTTCTGACCAA
This sequence comes from Moschus berezovskii, assembly GCF_049115385.1. Lineage (NCBI taxonomy): Eukaryota > Metazoa > Chordata > Mammalia > Artiodactyla > Moschidae > Moschus > Moschus berezovskii. The sequence goes on from NC_142469.1 coordinate 9,638,127, forward strand.
GGTAGAATATCTCCCTTCTTTGGGTCTTCATAACACTTTGATGATGGCATTGTAGAACACTAATTATTTGTTTCCAGATTTTTCTCTTCTAATAGAGCAAATTATCCTAAAGTAGGGAGCATATACTATTTCTTCTGATTATTCCCAGATCTTTGTTAATGGTTATTGACTATGCATAAATTCTAAATTGTTTGCAACCATAACTGGAAAGGTCATGGAAATTTTCAATTTTAATTATAGCTGATTCTCACTATAAAGATAAGCAGATATACCAAAATTAATTATACTGCTTTCTAGAATATTACTAACAGTCACATAAAAATTTTGAAAATACTCTGCACAATGGCGAAATAAAGGAAATTGTTATGTAGTTTATTTCATGACATACAAAGTCATATTGGTAAATAAAAAAACAATTACCTGTCTCATTCCATTTCAAACAAACTACCACTTTGCATTTCAAATCTGTGTTCATCAAGTAATGCAATAATGAGCACTTGGAATTTAAACATGAGTATTAATCAGTAGATCTTTTTCAAAGAAGCAAGATAATTTTAATGTGGTAGGTTTTAACATGTATAATAAAATAGGACAATCTCTTACAATGAAACATTGTGATTTTTCTAGTCCTCTTTTCTTCTTAGTTTGTAAACGTTTTGCAAAGATGCTAAATGGGATGCTTTATATGTTGATTCAGAATGCTTCGTTCATATTCATGTATTAGACATGTATTTCAAAAGTGGTATATGTTATTGTATATGTCTGGGCAACCCTTGACCAGAGATTTTTACTTTAAACTTTCTTTTTCATGGAACTATAATTACTTTGGTGGAATTCCAAGTATAATGATGTATGTTTGAAAACTTCAGGATTGCGGATAAAGGGCAAATTTAACCTAGTAAAAATGAGCAATTGACAAAGCAAAATATACACAGTTATCTAAAAATGCACTAATTCTATAGATCTTAGACTCCAAAAAACAGTTTATGGGACTGAAAATTACCAAAAAGCAACTCAAACATCTTGAAATATAAATAAACTCTCTCTGAGTTTTCCACTGTTTCTCTTCTACTTGCTCTATAGACTGGAGAATCAGAATTTAATTAGTAATTAGAAGAGAAAATAAAAATTTCTTCATTAGGACAGTAAGGCCTGATCTGACATATTTAGAAATTGTATATTGATCAGAAACCAAAAATGGTGACATAATGAAACAATTTTCTGGCAAGAGCAAAGGTAGGATTTTATAATGAAAGACAGTTTTTTTTAATTTTTTTCCTAAAAAAGCGATTTATAGGAAAAGATTTTAAAAGAAATGTCTTGAAAAAAAGGATGCATTCTATTTGTGGTGACAAAAATAAAATTAGCAACGCATAAAAATGTGAGTAAATTCGTGGACTATGGGACAATGATTCCCTAGAGTTTATGTTTTCAGTCTTTTTTTTTTTTTTTTTCAGCATGTTTTCCAACACAATTTTATAGATAGCTATAACTTCAAAAGAACACATATGCTAATGGCTAGTAAACCTATACCATCAGCCCAGATCTCAGTCATACAGCCAAATTCAAATAGCCATTGGCCCTGTCTCAATATCACAGTTTAGGTCAGTTCAGTTGCTCAGTCATGTCCAACGGTTTGCAACCCCATGAATCACAGCATGCCAGGCCTCCCTGTCCATCATCAACTCCCGGAGTTCAATCAAACTCATGTCCATTGAGTCGGTGATACCATCCAGCCATCTCATTCTCTGTCGTCCCCTTCTTCTCCTGCCCCCAATCCTTCCCAGAATCAGAATCTTTTCTAGTGAGTCAACTCATCGCATGAGATGGCCAAAGTATTGGAGTTTCAGCTTTAGCATCAGTCCTTTCAATGAACACCCAGGACTGATCTCCTTTAGAATGGACTGGTTGGATCTCCTTGCAGTCCAAGGGACTCTCAAGAGTCTTCTCCAACACCACAGTTCAAAAGCATCAATTCTTCAGTGATCAGCTTTCTTCACAGTCCAACTCTCACATCCATATATGATCACTGGAAAAACCATAGCCTTGACTAGACGGACCTTGGTTGGAAAAGTAATGTCCCTGCTTTTTAATATGCTATCTAGGTTGGTCACAACTTTCCTTCCAAGGAAGAAGCATCTTTTAATTTAATGGCTGCAATCAGCATCTGCAGTGATTTTGGAGCCTAAAAAAATAAAGTCTGACACTGTTTCCCCATCTATCTCCCATGAAGTGATGGGACCAGATGCCATGATTTTTGTTTTCTGAATGTTGAGCTTCAAGCCAACCTTTTCACTCTCCTCTTTCACTTTCATCAAGAGCCTTTTTAGTTCCTCTTCACTTTCTGCCATAAGGATGGTATCATCTGCATATCTGAGGTTATTGATATTTCTCCCGGCAATCTTGATTCCAGCTTGTGCTTCTTCCAGCCCAGTGTTCCTCATTATGTACTCTGCATATAAGTTAAATAAGCAAGGTGACAATATACAACCTTGACGTACTCCTTTTCCTATTTGGGACCAGTCTGTTGTTCTATGTCCAGTTCTGACTGTTGCTTCCTGACTTGCATACAGGTTTCTCAAGAGGCAGGTCAGGTGGTCTGGTATTCCCAACTCTTTCAGAATGTTCCAGTTTATTGTGATCCACACAGTCAAAGGCTTTGGCATAGTCAATGAAACAGAAATAGACGTTTTTATAGAACTGTCTTGCTTTTTCCATGATCCATCAGATGTTGGCAATTTGATCTCTACTCTTCTGCCTTTCCTAAATCCAGCTTGACTATCTGGAAGTTCACGGTTCACATATTGCTGAAGCCTGGCTTGGAGAATTTTGAGCATGGCTTTACTAGTGTGTGAGATGAGTGCAATTGTGCGGTAGTTTGAGCATTCTTTGGCATTGCCTTTCTTTGGGATTGGAATGAAGACTGACCTTTTCCAGTCCCATGTCCACTGCTGAGTTTTCCAAATTTGCTGGCATATTGAGTGCAGCACTTTCACAAAATCATCTTTCAGGATTTGAAATAGCTAAACTGGAATTCCATCACCTCCACTATTTTAAGCTTAATCTCCATGAATAAGATCGCATCATTCCTGTTTTCCCCCTGATAAAGATATCAAAACTGTTGTACTTAAATTTTCTATAAATACAAACATGTAAGAATAACGTGTAAGTACCATCAATGTTAAATTTTTACCTAAATTTTTAGTCACATACCCTGACACTCATAACTATATATTCTGAATGTAGCACACTCATTATTTTCTCACATTTCTTGTTTCCTTTAATGGCATCTATGTTCTTCACCAATGTAGCCTTGACTTGGCAAATTTCATGTTTTCTTCTTTTTAGTTTCAGACTCTCTATCATTTAGTTTTTCTCTAGCTAGATTTTTTTCTAGAAAATCTCCTAGTTGGTAGAGCACCATCTTGCTGGATACAGGTGGATGTGTCTTGTGCTCCCAGAGTGTACATTCAACTAAAGGGGTTACTGATCACTATTTTTAAATTGTTAATTTGATGTTGGATTTTGATGCGATCCCATAAACTTCTGAAAGGAGGAGATTATATTTGACTCATAAGTTTTTAGTGGTTAGCACAATAATGAAGTATCAGGGACCTGCCTCGATATGGACCCAGGGTATCCTCGGGATGAACGGCATTGGCGTCAGCGAGAGAGAGAGAGAGAGAGAGAGAGGCTGATAATTCCTTGGTTTACGCAGGAAACCAATAAAACCCCAGCACAGGGTTTGCTCTGTTTACATAGCCCGCAGGCGCCCTCTCGAATCACTGGAGGCACCCCCACCAGGGCACCCCCTTTAGTGGGTCTTAGAAGCCCAGGCAGATAAGTAAACACAGAGGGCCCAGCGCTTCAAGGATCTCAACCAGAAAAAGGAGAAAAAACGACACAGGGAGACCGAGCTTCAGTGAACAAGGCCCAAAACTTTATTTTCCAGTGCTGCTTTTATACCCTAAGTTGTGCACATATGAAATACAGAAAGGGAGGTATACAGTCAAGTCAAAATCACGCGGGGTCAGCAATCTTGACCCTTATCAGGATCAGGGCTTATTTTTGTTTGTCTCATGATATACAAAAGTTTTAGGTGGCTTACATCATCTTCTGGCCAGGAGGCCTGCTAACAGTTTATGGCCCTCTCTCCTAACAAAGGTTAGTCAGCTAGAAAAAGGCTTATATTCTTTCAAGGTGATTTTCCTAAAGTCAGGCGCTATTCTCCAAAGACACATGACAAGGTTACATTCCTATAAGGCAAGGGCATAGTGAGCTACAAGAAAAGAATTTATTAACTTAAGATCTGATGTGGTTAAATCAAAGGCTACTACTTATTTTCTCTATATGTGATTAATATATTTCCAAGGATACAATAGATAGAAAATATGGAAACTTTGCAGCAAGCATTGATTCAACAATGAAATATTTTTTAGTACCATTCTAATGATTTTAACTTCTTCAACAAATTCCTGTATTTTAGAATATTAGGCTTTCTGTCCTTGCATGGCTAGGAGGCTCTAAACAGTCACATTTGTAGTTGTAAGAGCCCAGACAAACTTGTCAGGCAAGTTAGAAAGCTATCAGAGGGGCTTGGATTGGAACACTCCTATGAAGCCAAGGAGAACTTTTTAACTACAGCTCTGAATTAATGTTTTCAGAGAAAGGTGGTTGGGGGGAAACCCCTGTAAGTATTAGAGGACTTGGTAAGAGGTGTAAGATAGTAAGGCAGTCAGACTCCGGTTTTCTTTGCGGTCAATGCTCGGGTAAGTCCAGGGGGTTCCTCGAGTCCTGATTAGCCTTTACCCATCAGGCCTCTTCCCCAACTGACCTTTGCAACGTATAGGATTTCCCTCGCTGGTTCCCGGCAGTGAAGTTGTTGTAGATAACTATATTTCCATGGATTCTCTACAATGAATTCATGATAGAAATAGTATCAAAATAGGTTTTCAAAGTGAAAATAAAGTAGAAATTCAGTTGATAAAAATATGAAATGTAAGATGTGACAAAATCCAATATAGATCAAAAAGAAAAAACACAGAAAAAGCAGGGTCAGTGGAATTCAGCAGGGGCAGAGGCATGGGTGATTTGAGTGGGAAGAGTGGACTCCATGGGGAAGAACATGGAACAGAGCAGAGGTACCAACAGCCATTCTGAAAGCAGAAGAGTGTGCACCAAAGGTGTACTTTTATTAATGTCAATAAGATGTGAGGATCTGTACAAACCATTCTCTCCTTTATTTCAGTACTCTCTAACAAGCATGAATGAAGCTTCCACATCCAGCAAAAGTCAACATGGGGGGTGGTGTTTTAGATGGAATGTCTGTGCCGCCCACAAATCAATGTTGTGATACCCTAACCACAACAGTAATAGTATTTTGAGGTGATGTTTTGGATGTAATTTGGACATGAATGTGAGGCTCCCATTGTGGGAATAGGATCTGCATTAAAAAGAGGAGAGACCATGATTTTCAAGTGCAAGGACACAGTCATGTGAGGAAACAGTGAGGAGGCAGCTGTCTGCCAGCCAGAAAGAGGACCTTTGTCAAGAACTGGATTGGCCAGTACCTGGATCTTGGTAAGTCAACCAGTCTATGGTATTTTTCTATAACTGAGTAATATAAGAGGGATTCATTCCACAAGGCATTATTGTGAAAATCAGAATCTTTGACTAAGTGGTGGACTGCTTTGAGACACAAACCACAACCCACTGATTACAAAAGGAAATGAAAAATAAACTTTAATAAAGCCCATTTGAAGAAACTAAAATTTTAACTGTTAAACATTTGTAATAGGAAACTATTTAAGAAGATGTATCTGATTTCTGAGCGAAATGAGAATAAGACAAAAGCCTACTCAGCACTGTGCAATTGCTATAGATTTCTTAAAATTTATAGTAAAAAACGTATACTATTATTTCCATGTTTATGGATTGGTGAAATCATCTTTTAATAAAATTTATAAAGAGCAAAAGCATAATGATATAACATTCTATAAGCAAAAGTCACTAAATTTAATGGGCATATATGAATTTAATGATTTAAGATTCTGCTGTCATATTTTAGGGAAATATTGTGAGATCATCAGTGTTGTATGTTTATACTCTTCTCCATAGACATTTTGGGCATACTTTGAGTATGTCACATATAAAGAAATAAATATGTAAAAGGTTTAAAACTTTATGATACTTTAAAAAAAATTATTTAAGTATAGTTGATGTTAGTTTCCAGTGTAAAGGAAAGTGATTCATATGAATATTACATATCATTTTTCATATTATTTTCCATTATGGCTTATTAAAGGATATTGAATATACCTTCCTGTAATGTAGGAACTTGTTGATTATTTTATATATAACAGTGTGTATATGTTAATCCTAAATTCGTAAGTAATTCCTCCCCCACCCCGTTTTATCATGTTTGTTTTCTATGTCTGTGAGTTTGTTTCTGGTTCATAAGAAAATTCATCAGTATCATGTTTTAGAACATACATACAAGCTATGTCTTATGTTATTTGTCTTTTATCTTTCTGACTTAGTGTGATAATCTGTAGGTCTATCCATGTTGCTGCAAATGGCATTATTTCATTCTTTTTATGGCTGAGTAGTAATCCATTGTGTATATACACCACATCTTTTTATTTATTTATTTATTTTATTTTTTTAATTTATTTTTTTAGGTAATTAATTTATTTTTTATTGGAGGCAAATTATTTTACAATATTATATTGGTTGGTTTTGCCATACATTGATATGAATTTGCCCCAGGTTTACATAAGTTCCCCCTCCTGAACCCCCCTCCCACCTCCCTCCTCCCTTTATCCTCCCTCTGGGTCATCCCCGCATGCCAGCCCCGAGCATCCTAGCATCTTTTTAATCTTTTATCCTGATCCAATCTTTTAGGTTTCTCATAGGTGTAGTTAATTAAACCAAAGAGAACGATATATAATTCTTTAATTCCTCAGGCTTAAAGAAGAAGTGTGCTAGGTATTTGGGGGACTCCAGCAGTTAAGTTTTTATGCTGCACTGCAACCCAGGAATATTACTAGAACTTGGTGATGAGAGAGGTGGAGTTCTCAGGGCTAGATTTCTTTGGAAATGAACAATCATTACAGATTATTTAGGGGCATGTTAGTGAAACTATTACATCAAGTCCTAGATGATGAAAGATTTGTAAGTATGCTTTAAAATAGTATGGAAATCAATTCAAAAAGACAATGGGGAAGTAGTAGAAAGGGAAGAAAAGGCCAGATATGTGAGACGTGATAAAAGAATAATGTGTAGGAGTTAGTGCCTTGTGTGAGAAAGAGGGATAGCAAGTGGGTGGAGGAAGCTCTCAGAAATTATTCTAACACTGAAATATGGAGAACGCTGATGGATGTCATGAAGTGACTTACTCAACTTTCCTTCGAAATAATTCAGTTCAGTTCATTTCAGTCGCTCAGTTGTGTCCGACTCTCCGCGACCCCATGAATCACAGCACTCCAGGCCTCCCTGTCCATCACCACTCCCGGAGTTCACTCAAACTCATATCCATCGAGTCAGTGATGCCATCCAGCCATCTCATTCTCTGTCATTCCCTTCTCCTCCCACCCCCAATCCTTCCCAGTATCAGAGTCTTTTCTAGTGAGTCAACTCGTCATATGAGGTGGCCAAAGTACTGGAGTTTCAGCTTTAACATCAGTCCTTCCAATGAACACCCAGGATTGATCTCCTTTAGAATGGACTGGTTGGATCTTCTTGCAGTCCAAGGGACTCTCAAGAGTCTTCTCCAGTAGTGTCTTTTTTCCACAATAGCTCCTAGAAAGCTATAAACTGCATATCCTAGCTCCCTGCAGTTAAAATTCTGAATATGATTTAGGTGCTGGGCTTCCCTGGTGGCTCAGCTAGTAAAGAATCTGCCTGCAATGTGGGAGTTCTAGATTCGACTCCTGGGTTTTGAACATCCCCTGGAGAAGGGCATGGCAATGCACTCTAGTATTCTTGCCTAGAGAATAAGCATGGACAAAGGAGCCTGGCAGGCTGCAGTCCATGGGGTCACAAAGAGTTGCGACAGGACTAAGCAACTCAGCATGGCTAAGTGTACACAGCTAATGAGCACTATTGATGTACAAAACTGGAATAAGTACATGGAGTATTTTGCTCATATTCATAGGAACAATGCAGTGTTGTGGTTCCTAGCTTCATTCTGTTGCTATTTTTTGTATCAGTGGTGATAATATTCATATTTCTTTGCTGAGCCAACATGGCCAAGTTTATTTCTTATTTTTTCATGCAGTGATGAGCAGCTTTTGCAATCTTAGCAGAGGCAGTGTGATTGAGGGAGCAGAGGGATGTTTTAAAAATTTTGTCAATAATTGTTTTCATCCTTCCAGTTATGTGATAAGCAAACTGATGTCAAGTAAAAAGCTATTTTCTACCCAAACTTGTTATTGTTCCTAACAGAAACTTAATCAATACAATGATTAAGAAGGTTTGGATGCCAGTATAGAAAGGAAAGTCTAAAGGGCTGAAAGTTTAAAAGAAAGATACATTTTTAACTGTAACATATAAGGATTGCAATAAAAAAAGGAAGAGATTTGAGCTTTCTCCTTGGAAATAGTCATGGTGAGAAATAAAGATTTGAGAAAAAAAAGTTAAATATACTGTATTGGTGAAATAAAATAAAAATACTAACATAAAAATAAAATTTAAATAGAACTAGTAATTTCATTCCTGTAACTCTTGTAATCCAGTCATTCGTGTGCCTCCTTCATGAGGATTCAGTATGGCTGTGGTGCTGTTATCCCTCTGATAGGAACTCTAACTCAGTGTAAAACCCCAAAGTTCTGTTACTTATTTTTATTTTATATTGTACTATATTTTATTTACAGTGTTGTGTTTGTTTCAGGTGTATAGCAAAGTGATGCAGTCATATATATATATATATATATATATGAATTAACAAAAGCAGTTCCCGTCTTTTGATGGGGTGCTCATGGTTTATAACATAAATGGCATTATTTTGAGAGAGGGATAACTTAGGTATGGCATTGGGTTTCTTTCTTTTTGAAGCTTGAGGCAGTTGTAAAATAATGTAGCTTTTTACAACTGTGTATTCTATAGTATTTTTTCATTTGGTGAAATTTTAACTGTTAATGTTTTTGGCATTGTGCTTTGTACCATTTACTAAATTAATTTAAAAAATAGAACTAGTAGTTGACTGTAAATAAGGGACTATAGGGTAACTTTTTTTTAAGACAAGATATAAGGAGAGAACAGGGACAATGGGGCACAGTTTATTTTGATTATATCCCAGACAAAATACTAAATTAATGACAGCTTACTAGGTTTGCTATAATAATTAGGAATAGCAGAGACTATTGAAACAGTATCTTTACTTAGTAATATTTTGGACTTGGCTATTTTATAAAATTAAGATGTTGAACCAACCAAAGTAACAGGTGCATGGCATATCTGACTATATCGATTTCTTAGAATATATATAACTTTTCTTTATGATTTCAAAAATGTCTCTATGAAACTTTGGCTTGAATTATTGCTATTGCTTTCTTTTATCAGTCTCATTAATGATATAATCACTATGAATAAATACAATAAAAGAGACATTATGTAGATGAAATAGCTAATGGGTTGCTTAAAATGAGTAACCTTCTTTCTTTAAATACTGCAATTACTCATTGTGTGACCTTGAGATAACCCTTTGGCATCTCTTGGCCACAGCCAGACTTCTCAACTTTAAAATAGAGAATTTGTACCATTTTAACTTTCTTACATTCTCATGACTCTTGGAGGAACTTTAGATGAGAGTTTACATGGTAAAATAATGTAGACTTGGGTTCATAGTTTAGCTGTGAAATTTCTAGCTATATAACTTTAAAACTTAATTTCTATTAACTGCATATTACTTTCTTTTACAAGAGGAAGATTATAATAGTAATTTCATAGAATTATCAGTAGCATTACACTAGATATAATATTAAATATATAAAGTTCTACATTCATTTTTTATCCAATAGGTGCCAAATGTACTTACTCTTAATTCGTTCAGTTCAGTCACTCAGTCGTGTACAACGCATTGTTACCCCACGGACTGCAGTATACCAGGCGTCCCTGTCCATCACCAATTCCCAAAGCTTACTCAAACTCATGTCCATCGAGTCAGTGATACCATCCAACCATCTCATCCTCTGTCATCCCCTTCCTCCTGTTTTCAATCTTTCCCAGCATCAGGGACTTTACAAATGAGTCAGTTCTTACATTCACGTTCAGTCCTTACAATGAATATTCAGGACTGATTTCCTTTAGGATTGACTGGTTTGATTTCCTTGCATACTAAGGGACTCTCAAGAGTCTTCTTCAACACCACCTTTCAAAAGCATCATTTCTTCAGCATTCAGATTTTTTTTATGGTCTAACTGACACATGTATACATAAATACTGGAAAAAACATAGCTCTTACTAATTGAACTTATATTTTTAGTGTTTAATAATTACATTAACTTGAAATATGTGTTAGGTAGTTAGAATAGGAAAAAGGAGTCCAGAATGTCAGTGGCTAAAAGACAAGTAAGGGAAAAGACCACAAATATAGAACAAAGGAAGGTCTGAGGACCTGAGTGAGGATCTCAGTAGAACAAACAGCACTCCTGGCTAGTCCAATTTACATAGGCAGGACTGAGGGAGAAAAAAACATATAAAAAGAGGAGTCAAAGGGCCAAGGGTATTTCTCCCATGAACACGTTCTCTCTTTCCTCTTTGTGTCTTTTGGATCGGCATGCTCTTATGCCTCAGGGATGTATTTTCCTTTTCCCAAATAAAACTGACCTGTCCGAGAGCTATAACATGGACTGCCTGAGAACTGTGACACACAGAGGGCTTTAATGTCCATCATTTCAAATTTTTGTTATGACAAGACAGAATCGAGGAAATTACACTCCATAACATATGCATTGGAAGGACTGATGATAAAGCTGAAACTGCAATACTTTGGCCACCTCATGTGACGAGTTGACTCACTGGAAAGGACTCTGATGCTGGGAAAGGCTAGGGGTGGGAGGAGAAGGGGACGACAGAGAATGAGATGGTTGGATGGCATCACCGACTCTGTGGACATGAGTTTGAGTGAACTCCAGGAGTTGGTGATGGACAGGGAGGCCTGGCGTGCTGTGATTCATAGGGTCATGGAGAGTCAGACATGACTGAGCGACTGAGCTGAACTGAACTGAACTGAACGTATGCATTGCTTTTCTTTGGGACTGGAATGAAGACTGACCGTTTAAAGTCCTGTGTCTAGTCAAGGCTATGGTTTTTCCAGTGGTCATGTATGGATGTGAGAGTTGGACTGTGAAGAAAGCTAATCACCAAAGAATTGATGCTTTTGAACTGTGGTGCTGGAGAAGACTCTTGATAGTCCCTTGGACTGCAAGGAGATCCAACCAGTCCATTCTAAAGGAGATCAATCCTGGTGTTCATTGGAAGGACTGATGCTAAAGCTGAAACTCCAATACTTTGGCCACCTCATGCGGAAAAGACTCTGATGCTGGGAGGGATTGGGGGCGGGAGGAGAAGGGGATGACAGAGAACGAGATGGCTGGATGGTGTCACCTACTCGATGGACATGAATTTGAGTGAACTCCGGGAGTTGGTGATGGACAGGGAGGACTGGCGTGCTATGATTCATGGGGTTGCAAAGAGTTGGACATGACTGAGCGACTGAACTGAACTGAACATATGCATCTTTCATTATAAAAGAGTATTCAAGAAATAACATATTCTAACATATTCTCAAATTGTTGTCATAATTTTATAAAGAAGCAAATTAATGTCCAATGTTGTAGTAACTGGTCATATCATTCATCACAGTGAATTGTTGGGATACTTAACGTACTCTATGACTATCGATTTACAAAATTATAAACGAAAATGTATCATTTTAAATAACTACTTTTGCTAACAAATTTTACATATTTAAGAAAAGATCTATCAAGGTAAAAATATAATACAGTTAGAAATAATTCATTGATTATTAATATTCATTTTAATAAAAAGCTTGACTTTTTATTCTTATTTTTAAAAGCAAGTGTCATTCAAACCAGAAAATTAATTGAAAATTGCTAAAGTTATAATGCTTTTTTTTACTTCTGATCAAAGTCATACATTATACATGGTAAAACTTATAATCATGTCTGCAAACAGAATTTAAATCAAAGATTGCTTTTTAATCTCCCATTTTCATGTGAAGAAACAGGTTCAGACCTCCTGAATATTTTACTAAGACTAGGAAAACAGGTTAGTGATATCAATGGAATATGGCATTTCAAGTATATGACTTTTGGGTGATTTTTTAGTTATTATTATTACATTCTTATTCATTTGATCTCAGTTACTCAGATATTTCATTGAATCTTCTTGGTTTGTAGATTCTCAAAGAGAAAAAAAATGTAGACACATCATACAGACCTAATATAAGGAAGATAAATCACTATTATAGTTTTGGTGCTGCTGTTAAGTAACTTGAGTCGTGTCCAACTCTGTGCAAGCCCACAGATGGCAACCCACCAGGCTTCCCTTTCCCTGTGATTCAACAGGCAAGAACACTGGAGTGGTTTACCATTTCCTTCTCCAATGCGTGAAAGTGAAAAGTGAAAGTGAAGTCGCTCAGTCATGTCTGACGCTCAGGGATCCCAAGGACTGAAGCTTACCAGGCTCCTCTGTCCATGGGATTTTCCAGGCAAGAGTACTGGAGTGGGGTGCCATTGCCTTCTCTGGTTATAGTTTTAGCAACATCAATTAATAAAATTAAGAAAGGAAGTGAGATGGGAAAATAATCATATTGTGTCCCTTTAAAGATTAAATAGAGAAATGATTATTCAGAATAGTTTTCAAAATATATGGACATTTATGCTTATGTTTGCCAACCAAGGTCCATCTAGTAAAGGTTACGGTTTTTCCAGTGGTCATGTATGGATGTGAGAGTTGGACTGTGGAGAAAGCTGATCGCCAAAGAATTTGATGCTTTTGAACTGTGGTGTTGGAGAAGACTCTTGAGAGTCCCTTGGACTCCAAGGAGATCCAACCAGTCCATTCTAAAGGAGATCAATCCTGGATGTTCATTGGAGGGACTGAAGCTAAAGCTGAAACTCCAATCCTTTGGCCACCTCATGCGACGAGTTGACTCACTGGAAAAGACTCTGATGCTGGGAGGGATTGGGGGCGGGAGGAGAAGGGGACGACAGAGAATGAGATGGCTGGATGGCATCACCGACTACATAGACATGAATTTGAATGAACTCTGGGAGTTGGTGATGGACAGGGAGGCCTAGCGTGCTGTAATTCATGGGGTTGCAGAGAGTCGGACATGACTGAGAGACTGAACTGATGCTTATGTGTGTTGGTCATTCACTCATGTCTGACTTTTTGCAACCCCATGGACTGTATACTGCCAGGCTCCTTCATCCATCAAATTTTCCAGGCAAGAATACTGGAGTGGGTGGCCATTCTCTTTCCAGTAGTTGAAAATTCTTCATAGATTTTTATCCTAAAAATGTTTATCTAATAAAAAGACAAAGTTTATATGATTATGTTTATACTTGTGATGTTTTGCCTGTAATGGAAATGCACACTATCTTATAAAATAAAAGTTTTCAGTATTTTATGATGTATTCTAGTTTCAAAAAATGGAAGAAATTGATAATACTTGATTGAACTTAAGAAGACAGATATAATTTTATTGGCAAATGAATACTAAAAGTTCTTAATAGGATACACTTCATAGCTAATAGAGATGATTGGCATGAAATTTTTTACTGTTCACATTTTAGGAAGTTAGTAGTATGTACTGAGACCAGGAGCTGACTGTGGCTCAGATCATGAAATCCTTATTGCCAAATTCAGACTTAAATAGAAGAAAGTAGGGAAAACCAATAGACCCTTCAGATATGACCTAAATCAAATCCCTTATGATTATACAGTGGAAGTGAGAAATAGATTTAGGGGACTAGATCTGATAGATAGAGTGCCTGATGAACTCTGGACGGAGGTTCGTGACATTGTAAAGGAGACAGGGACGAAGACCATCCACAAGGAAAAGTAATGCAAGGAAGCAAAATAGCTCCTGTCTGAGGAGGCCTTACAAATAGCTGAGAAAAGAAGAGAAGCGAAAAGCAAAGGACAAAAGGAAAGATATAAGCATCTGAATGCAGAGTTCGAAAGAATAGCAAGGAGAGATAAGAAAGCCTTCCTCAACGATCAATGCAAAGAAATAGAGGAAAACAACAAAATAGGAAAAACAAGAGATCTCTTCAAGAAAATTAGAGATTCCAAGGGAACATTTCATGCAAAGATGGGCTCGATAAAGGAAAGAAATGGTATGGACCTAAAAGAAGCAGAAGATATTAAGAAGAGGTGGCAAGAATACACAGAAGAACTGTACAAAAAAGATCTTCATGATGAAGATAATTACGATGGCGTGATCACTGACCTAGAGCCAGACATCTTGGAATGTGAAGTCTAGTGGGCCTTAGAAAGCATCACTGCGAACAAAGCTAGTGGAGGTGATGGAATTCCAGTTGACCTATTTCAAATCCTGAAAGATGATGCTGTGGAAGTGTTGCACTCAATATTCCACCAAATTTGGAAAACTCAGCAGTGGCCACAGGACTGGAAAAGGTCAGTCTTCATTCCAATCCCAAAGAAAGGCAATGCCAAAGAATGCTCAAACTGCCACACAATTGCACTCATCTCACAGGCTAGTAAAGTCATGCTAAAAATTCTCCAAGCCAGGCTTCAGCAATATGTGAACCGTGAATTTCCAGATGTTCAAGCAGGTTTTAGAAATGGCAGAGGAACCAGAGATCAAATTGCCAACATCTGCTGGATCATGGAGAAAGCAGGAGAGTTCCATAAAAACATCTATTTCTGCTTGACTGTGTGGATCACAATAAACTGCGGAAAATTCTGAAAGAGATAGGAATACCAGACCACCTGACTTGCCTCTTGAATAACCTGTATGCAGGTCAGTAAGCAACAGTTAGAACTGGACATTGGAAAAACAGACTGATTCCATACAGGTAAGGAGTACGTCAATGTTGTATATTGTCACCCTGCTTATTTAACTTCAATGCAGAGTACAGCATGAGGAATGCTGGGCTGGAAGAAGCACAAGCTGGAATCAAGATTGCTGGGGGAAATATCAATAACCTAAGATATGCAGATGACACCACCCTTAGGGCAGAAAGTGAAGAGGAACTAAAAACCCTCTTGATGAAAGTGAAAGAGGAGAGTGAAAAAGTTGGCTTGAAGCTCAACATTCAGAAAACTAAGATCATGGCATCTGGTCCCATCACTTCATGGGAAATAGATGGGGAAACAGTGGAAACAGTGTAAGACTTCATTTTTGGGGGCTCCGAAATCACTGCAGATTCTGATTACAGCCATGAAATTAAAAGACACTTACTCCTTGGAAGGAAAGTTATGACCAACCTAGATATTATATTACAAAGCAGAGACATTACTTTGCAACAATGGTCCATCTAGTCAGTTCAGTTCAGTTCAGTTCAGTCGCTCAGTCGTGTCCGACTCTCCGTGACCCCATGAATCACAGCACGCCAGGCCTCCCTGTCCATCACCAACTCCCGGAGTTCATTCAAACTCATGTCCACCGAGTCGGTGATGCCATCCAGCCATCTTATTCTCAGTTGTTCCCTTCTCCTCCCGCCCCCAAACTTTCCCAAGCTATGGTTTTTCCCGTGGTCATGTATGGATGTGAGAGTTGGACTGTGAAGAAACGTGAGTGCTGAAGAATAAATATTTTTAAACTGTGGTGTTGGAGAAGACTCTTGAGAGCCCCTTGGACTGCAAGGAGATAGGAGATCCAACCAGTCCATTCTAAAGGAGATCAATCCTGGGTGTTCCTTGGAAGGACTGATGCTAAAGCTGAAACTCCAATACTTTGGCCATCTCATGTGACGAGTTGACTCACTGGAAAAGACTCTGATGTTGGGAAGGATTGGGGGCGGGAGGAGACGGGGACGACAGATAATGAGATGGCTGGATGGCATCACCGACTCTGTGGACATGAGTTTGAGTGAACTCCGGGAGTTGGTAATGGACATGGAGGCCTGGCATGCTGTGATTCATGGGGTCGCAAAGAGTCAGACACGACTGAGCAATGGAACTAACTGAGTTTATAATTTGAAAAACTATTTTGTAATTTAGTCTAGTTTTATAAAATGCAGAAAAGTGATAGCATTTAATTGCAATTAAGAATACAGATATAACTTTATTGGAAAACTAAAAATATAAATTCTTAATAGGATAGATCTCCAGCTAATTGAAAAGTTTGGCATCCATACTTATCACTGTTCATTTTTTAGGAAGTTAGTAGTATGTAGAGTTTACAAATTGGAAAAGCACATGCTTCTTTTGAGTTTTTATAGGGATTTGTGTTCATTACTTATTAGTATCATAACTGGTTATGAATGCGGTGTGATTGCTAATGAATTAAAAGTTTGGGAGATAATTTAGTGTGAACCACTTTCCATAAGGTATATCTTACTTTCCCTTTACATACTTCTGAACATCAATATCAAATTGCAGGGTTTACATTCATTTTTTCTTCTCCTTTGCTAATTGATTGCTCATCTCACTGTATTTAATATATTTAAAAATATACAAGTGAACACATTTCTTAGCTACCTTTCTTTCCAGTGAGCTAGCAACCATTAAGCAGCAGTCTAGGAATAAGTAGCAGTCTAGGAATAAGTAACAACAGACTTTAATACTCAGTTAATTAGAGGGTTTCGATGACTGACAAGTGAAGTATGGAGATTACCTAGAATGGCTAGACAGAAAGAGAGAAGTGGTGATTTGGGATCCAGTGATTACATCAAGCAGGTTCAGAAATTGACTTTTGTTTTATAGGCACACATACTTCTGAGATGTTGTGGGTTTAGTTAAAGATGACCACAAAGAGGTAAACATCACAATAAAACAAAGCACACAGAATTTTTAGTTTTTAAGTGTGTATATGTTATTTCCACTATACTTTAAGCTGGCTCGGGGCTTCCCTGGTGGATCAGAGGGTAAAGCGTCTGCCTACAATGTGGGAGACGCGGGTTTGATCCCTGGGTCGGGAAGAACCCCTGGAGAAGGAAATGGCAACCCACTCCAGTACTCTTGCCTGGAAAATCCCATGGACTGAGAAGCCTGCTAGGCTACAGTCCATGGGGTTGCAAAGAGTTGGACCCGACTGAGAGACTTCACTTAGTCTGGCTCAGCTGGTAAAGAATCTGCCTGCAATGCGGGAAACCTGGGTTTGATTCCTGGGTTGGGAAGATACCCTGGAAAAGGGAAAGGTTATCCACTCCAGTATTCTGGCCTGAAGAATTCCATGGACTGTATAGTCCATGGGGTCGCAAAGAGTTGGACATGACTGAGTGACATTCACTTTCACTTTCGACTATTAAGTGTGTAAAATAGCATTACACCTAAAAAAATCAATTTGCATAGCTTAATTGAAAAATACTTTATTGCTGAGAAATGCTAACCATGATCTTAACCTTCAGTTAATCTTAAGAATTTTGCTGATGTGGTGGTTTTTGCCCGGATGTTGATGGCTGCTGAAAAACCTAGGTTGTTGAACGTTAGGGTGGCTGTGGAAATTTTCTAAAATAAGACAACAATGAAGTCTGCTGTATCAACTGATTCTTCCTTTCATGAAATAAAAATTTCTCTGTAGCACACATGCTATTTTATAACATTTTACCCACGGTAGAACTTCTTTGAAAATTGGAATCAATCTTCTCAGAATCTACTACTGCTTTATCAAGTAAGTTTATGTAATATGCTAAATCCTCCACTGTCATTTCAATCATTTCCATGACATGTTCACCAGGATTAGATTCTTTCAAGAAACCACTTTCTTTACTCACCCATAAGAAGCAACTCCTCATCCATTAAAGTTTTATCTTGAGATTGCAGCAATTTATTAACATTTTCAGGCTCCATTTCTAGCACTACTTCTCTTGATGTTTCTAGCATATCTACAGTTATTTCCTCCAGTGAAGTCTTGAACTCTTTCAGGTCACCCATGATGGTTGGGATAAACATATTCCAAACTTCTCTTAATGCTGCATTTTGATCTCTTTCCATAAACCATGAATGTTTTTAATGACATCTAAAATAGTGAATTATTTCCATAAAATTTTTCAGTTGACTTTGCCCAGACCCATCAGAGGACTCACATTCTCCCAGGTATAGCCTTACAGAATGTATTTCTCAAATTATAAGACTTTAAAGTCAAAATGACTCCTTGACCTATGGGCTAGAGAATGATGCTTTTTGAACACGCATATGAACAATATTAGGATCATTGTTCATCTCCACCAGAGTTCTTGGATGACTCGGTGAATTGTCAATGAGCAATAATATTTTGAAGCTTTTTGTCTGATCAGTTGTTCTCATCAGGTTTAAAATATTCAGTAAACCATATTGTGAACAGATATGCTGTCAAACAGGTTTGTTGTTATATTAACAGAGAATAGGCAAAGTAGGTTTAGCATACTTCTCAAGTGACCTAGGATTTTCAGATGGTGAATGGTCATTGGCTGTAGCTTGAAATCCCCAGCTACAATAGCCCCTTACCAGAGATTCAGCCTGTCCTTGAAGTTTTGAAGCCAGGCATCGACTTGTCCTCTCTAGATATGAAAGTCCTAGATGGCATGCTCTTTCAACATGAGGCTGCTTCATCTACATAAAAATTTATCATTTAGTGCAGCTGCCTTCATTAATTCTATCAACTAGATCTTCTGGATAAGTTGCTGCAGGTTCTACATCACCACTTACTTACTGCTTCATCCTGCACTTTTCTTAAACCTCATGAACCAACCTCTGTTATATCAAGCTTTTCTTCTGCAGCTTCCTAACCTTTGTCTGCCTTCCTGGTACTGGAGAGACTCGGGCCCTGCTCTGGATTAGGCTTTCATTCAGTTCAGTTCAGTTCAGTTCAGTCGCTCAGTCGTGTCCGACTCTCCGCGACCCCATGAATCACAGCACACCAGGCCTCCCTGTCCATCATCAACCCCCGGAGTTTACTATGATTTAAAGTGAGAGTCCTTTGACTCTTAAATATTTAGAGGATATTGCAGGTTTATTATTTAGCCTAATTTCATTATTGTTGTGTCTCAGGGAGTCAGGAGGCATGGTGTGAGGGAGAAAGCCGATAGGGAACTACTGGTCAGTAGGGAAGTCAGATCACATGCTACATTTATTAAGTTCACCATCTTAGACAGTCATGATTTTTTAAAATTAAGATTGCAATCTAATTAAAAATTTCATGATTTTCTTTTTTTGTGCTTAATTATTTGATTTGTATTTATACAATATTTATTGCACTAGTCTTAGGTGAAAATCTTTATTGCTTGATATAACTAAATGCACATTCTTTTGTAACCAAGCTTTTATAATGATATTTGTGAACATAAGTTATTTATAATCACTCTACTATGTGTTATGGGGTTAACAGTGAGCAAGATACATATGGTTTCACTATTTGTAATACATATAGTATTGAAATAAAAATTCAGACAAAAGTTAATATAATGTAGTTTTCTCAGAACTAAGAAAAACTGAGAGTATTAGAAAACTCAGACAAACTGAAGTTCTGCGGCCACTAGGTAGGCAGCAGAAACCCATGACAACTTCCATTTATGGGGTAATTAGCTCATCTGTTTAGGAGAGGGGGCTTCCCAGGTGGTGCTAGTGGTAAAGAATCCAGTTGGCAATGCAGGATACTTAAAAGATGAAGGTTCGATCCCTGGAGTAGGAAATGGCAACCCACCCCAGTATTCTTGCCTGGAGAAACCTATGGATAGAGGTGTCTGGCAGGCTACAGTTCATGGGATCACAAAGAGTAGGACATAGCTGAACGATAGGGGAGAGTGGAGAAATACACTGGTATAGGTGAAATTATTTTGAAACCTTGAGAAAAATACATCCAAATAATAGATGGCAGGATAGGTTGCTGGGGCATACTGGAATCTGGAAAAGTTATATGCAAAAAAAAAAAAAAAATTCCTTAAACTCCAAATTTTTCCATTTTTGTCCTCAACCCAAAGTTTTAACATTAAAACAAGTAAAGGAGGGGATGCAAAATCAGAGATAAATCAGATGTGGACTCTGTCCCAGCTCAAATAGTGCAAAACCAATAAAAAGGTAATAGCTCTAAAATTTTGCAGTTTGATGAATTATATCTGAATTAAAGCTAAATATGACCCAGACAAACTCAAATCAATCTAGTGTAACCAATAGGATTAGCAACGTGGCCTAGAAACCAGTGAAAAAAGAAGGGATTGTACTCATTGGGAAAAAAGAAAGAAATGAAATATGTATATATATTTTATTTTATAAGAAAAAAGAAGGAAAACAGTATTACAAACAGTATTTGGTTATATTTTTTCTTAAAAGAAATTGCCTTGAAAAATGAAAAGATTATATGACCTGCAAAGGAGTCAAAACAGGGAGAGAAAATAGTTAATAGAATAGCAATTTTAGTTGAACCTGTTATAGTTACAGACTAGTAATGTAAAGTAGCTTCCATAATAAGTAAAAATTTTGCTAGAATATTGACTATAACAGATGAAGACATTTTGAAATTCAGAAGAGAAAAGGAAAATGATAAAAATGGAAACAAGATAGCTGAAAATACAATAAAATAAAGTGAAAAAAAAATCAGCACCTGTACTTCTTTTTAGATATGAAATGAAAAAAGGGTGAAAATTTTTAAAAAAGAGAAGTAAAAGTAGAAAAAAAATAAGCATTTGAGAAACAAGTTTATCGAAGATCTTAATTCTCATATTAACAATAAAACAAAAATCTATACATAACAATCACATTATTCTAAGAGACTCTGAAGAATCTACCTATGTAATAATTTCTTCCTATGATTCGTATCAGGAAATATGTCCCCTCTCAGTATTTCTATTCAATATCTAGAAAAGTTTTTAATCATTGAAATAAAGCAGGAAAAAATGAGTGGGAAACTAACGTACTGAACTGTTTTTCCATAAACAAGCTATGATCATCCAGGTTTAAAACCCTAATAAATCAATAAAAATGTTAATAGAAATGTTAATAGAAATGTTGAATGCATTACACTTAAAACGTTTGCAGGATACATGGTCAGTATATAAGAACCAATTTAATTTCTTTACACTGGCTAAAAATATTGAATTGATACTTTTAATTTTGTATTCACTAACATCAGAGACTTAGAACTTTTAGGGGTAAATTAAAAAAAATAATAATTTGCAAATTGTGCACAGCATCACTGAAAGAAATTAGAGAATACTGAAGAAGAAGAGGTAGAGAGTGATTATGATTTATTATTTTTAAGATTGCCCTGAGATTTATTATTTTTAGAATATTCGCTCTCTCTAAATGGTCTGTAGATTCAATGTAATCCCAATAAAAATATCACAAGAAAGTTTTGTATACATTTTCAACCTGATTCTGCTATTTATATAAAAATTTAAATAACCTAGACTAGCTAAACATGTTTTTAAAAGTTAATAATGAAAAGATCTACACTACCTGGTATCACTACTACAAACATTGATGCTAATCAATACAGAATTTTACTGAACAAGCCAAAGAAGTATGGGTCAATAGATCATATTAGAGAATTGTAATTAGACTGGTCACATGTATGGTCAGATGATTTTGACAAAAGTACTACCTAATGCAATAGGGAAAGGTTAAGACTTTCAACAGTAGACTCTACAGACAATTTTACCTTGTTTTATATAATAATAATTCCTAACTCACAGCTTATACAATTTTTTCTTTTTTTACAAAATATACCATAAATCTAAATGTAACGGCTAAAAACACAATTTAAGAAGAAAATAATACTTCCGCCACAGGATTTAGTTATCTGGCAAGAACATTGTCCTTATCCTTACAACAACAACAACAGAAAATCTGCAAATTCATATCTTTCCTGGAATCTGTCATTTTTGTTCTCACGATAAAAAGCTAAACTAACATTTAAGAGGAGCATGTCTGCTGTAGCATCTGACTCTGCTATCCCATGGATTGTGGCCCACCATGCTCCTCTGTCCATGGAATTTTCCAGGCAAGATTATCAGAGTGGGTAGCCATTTCCTACTCTAGGGGATCTGCCCAACTCCCAGATGGAAACTGTGTCTCTTGAAATTTTAATGCCATGGCTTCCTGTATATATTTTTTTGGGGGGTCAGGGGGGATGTACACTTCTGGACATCGGTAAGAATGCATCTAAAATTTTTAACAAACCACTAAGGAAATAATGAAGCTGTGGTGTTACCAAACACAAGAAAAATTGACACTTATGCTTAATCTATTTCTGTAAACGTTGAATGTGCTGTGAGGATACATTTCTCATGGTGCCTATCTGGGACAGAAGAATGGCAGTTACAGAAGAGAATATATGGGGGCAGGATAACTTAAGTGCCAATCTCAAGATGCAGAGATGGACGATCTCTCAAAGGCTGAATCTTAATCAGGATAGCAAAGAATCCTTTTCTACCCCTTTCTTTCAGGCTAATAAAGATCAACTATAAAGTGATTTTCTGTTGTTTTCCTCTATTTATTTGCATTGATCGCTAAGGAAGGCTTTCTTATCTCTCCATGCTATTCTTTGGAACTCTGCATTCAGACTCTTATATCTTTCCTTTTCTCCTTTGCTTTATGCTTCTCTTCTTTTCTCAGCTATTTGTAGGGCCTCCTCAGAAAGCTATTTTGCTTTTTTCCTTTTCTTTTCCATGGGGATGGTCTTGGTCCCTGTCTCCTGTACAATGTCACGAACCTCCGTCCAGAGTTCATCAGGCACTCTATCTATCAGATCTAGTCCCTTAAATCTATTTCTCACTTCCAATGTATAATCATAAGGGATTTGATTTAGGTCATACCTGAATGGTTTAGTGGTTTTTCCTACTTTCTTCAATTTAAGTCTGAATTTGGCAATAAGGAGTTCATGATCTGAGCCACAGTCAGCTCCTGGTCTTGTTTTTGCTAACTGTATAGAGTTTCTCCATCTTTGGCTGCAAAGAATATAATCAGTCTTATTCCGGTGTTGACCATTTGGTGATGTTCATATGTAAAGTCTTCTCTTTTGTTGTTGAAAGAGGGTGTTTGCTATTACCAGTGTGTTCTCTTGGCAAAACTCTATTAGCCTTTGCCCTGCTGGCTGGATGGCATCACCGACTCGATGGACATGAGTTTGAGTGAACTCTGGAAGTTGGTGATGGACAGGGAGGCCTGGCGTGCTGTGTTTCATAGTGTCGCAAAGAGTCGGAAATGACTGAATGACTGAATGGAACTGATAAAGTGATTTCAGTAGGTAGGACAGGAAAAAGGCAAGACTATGGAGATAACTCAGACACAGCACAAAGTGGAAAATACCAAGGTTCAAGCGTGTGTTTAGACAAAATCTCCAGTAAAATAGCTTGCATCCTTAATATGTTAATCCTAGAAAGAGATCTAACCTCTGCCAGATAAAAGATGTCTACAAAATATTCATCATGCATAATATGAAAGACTAAGTGTTTTCCTCCGAAATTGTCACTTCTATTCAACATCACACTGGCCAAGGTAAGAAAGAAAGTAAAAACTTATAAAAGATATATGGTTTGTAAAAAGATATCTAAAATATATATTCAGGTGTAATGATTGCCTATATAAAATCTGAAAGAATCCTAAAATACCACTATAAGTAATAAATAAGTTTAGTTAGTTAGATGATGTCAGTTCAGTATAAAAACTAAAATCTGTCACACAACATGGATGAATTTCATATACATTATGCTAGTGAAGGAAATAAGACTCTCTGACTCTATTTGTGTATAACATTCTGAGAAAGGAAAAGCAATGTGGAAAAGTAACAAAATGATCACAGGGCTTTCCATGTGAGGAAGTCTAGCTTCCAAGGAGCACAGGAGATTTGAGGGGGATAAGCTTCCCATTGCAAGACTGTGGTGGCAGTTATATCACCCAATATTATATCAAAACTCATAAAATTGCATTCTAAAAATAGTAAATGTTACTTCATGTTATATCTGAGCAGACAAAAGAAAAAAATCAGAAAATATTTGTGAACTTTTGGGAGTATGGCATTATAGCATGTATATTATCATACGTGAAATGAATCACCAGTCCAGGTTCAACGCATGATACAGGATGTTTGGGGCTGGTGCACAGGAATGACCTGGAGGGAGGATATGGGGAAGAGGGAGGTGGGAAGGGGGTTCAAGAAAGGGAACACATATACATCCAGGGTGGATTCGTGTCAATGTATGGCAAAATCTACCAATACATTAATATATGGTAATTTTCCTACAATAAAATAAAAAAATTTAAAAAAAATAGAAAAAAAATTTTTTAAAATAGAACAAAAACCCACAAACAATAATTTCACATATTATCATTCATCACTGATGGATGAGGTTACATCTAAAGTTAAATTTTTATGATATTTCATTTTATGAATATGCTGCATAATATTTATACACATTCCTCAGTGAAAATTTTATATTAAAATAAATTAATGCAGTTTAGGAAAATAATAGTTAAAAGTAATTCAAAATATTTTTATAGAATTATATAAAGTGTAATTTTGCATTAAAAACTTAAGAAAAATTTTGGTAACTTAAAAAAATTTCTAGGGACTTCCCTGATGGTCCATTGGTTAAGACTCATCCCACAAGCTTTGCCCTGTGACCTCAGTTCGGTTGAGCCTTTCAGTCATATCCAACTATTTGTGACCCCACGAACTGTAGCATGCCATGTCCATCACCATCTCCAAGACCTTGCTCAAACTTATGTCCATCAAGTCGGTGATGCCATCCAACCATCTCATCCTCGGTCATCATCCCCTTCTCCTCCGGCCTTCAATCTTTCCCAGCATCAGTCTTTTCTAATGAGTCAGTTCTTCCCATCAGGTGGCCAAAGTATTGGAGTCTTAGCTACAGCATCAGTCCTTCCAATGAACACCCAGGACTGATCTCCTTTAGGATGGACTGGTTGGATCTCCATGCAGTCCAAGGGACTCTAAAGAGTCTTCTCCAGCACCACAGTTCAAAAGCATCAATTCTTCGGTGATCAGCTTTCTTCACAGTCCAACTCTCACATACATACATGACCACTGGAAAAACCATAGCCTTGATTAGACGGACCTTGATTGTCAAAGTAATGTCTCTGCTTTATAATATGCTGTCTAGGTTGGTCATAGCTTTTCTTCCAAGAAGTAAGTATCTTTTAATTTCATGGCTGCAGTCACCATCTGCAGTGATTTTGTAGCCCCACAAATAAAACCTCTCACTGTTTATATTTCTTCCCCATCTATTCACCATGAAGTAATGGGACCAGATACCACCTAAAACAAGATAAAATAAAATAATTCAAAAAACGAGTTCTAGAATTAATTTTCTGTATATTCAATTTTTTTTTGATCTAGCCTGAATTTATGGTTTATATGTTAGTATAAATACTCAAATCATTAGGATATTTCATTTAATTTCCCCTTTTTATTTTATTTTTATTTTAATAGCAAAATCCATATGTTCTGAAAACATTACAACATCAACTATAAAAAAAAGTTCTGGCACAAAAGGTTGCGAGAACCAATTCTATTGTTACTGTTATAATAAAGTCACAGAAAAATAAACATTCCTTGAACATTTGTTTTATATCTGTTCCTGTAGTAGGGAATTTACATGTATTTTCTTTCTCATTTACCCATCATTAGTCCTTTGAGTAAGATACTAGTATTATAAACAACAATTCCTGAGGGAAAATGAGATTCACAGAAAAACCAAGTGATGATCCGAGGTCAAATAAAAAATCAAAGGCAATAAATACTTGGTGAAGTTGTCTCTCCTCCTGAACCTACATTTTTTAAAAACTTAATTTATTTATTTTAATTTGAGGTTAATTACTTTACATTACTGTATTGGTTTTGCCATACGTTGACATGAATCTGCCCTGGGTGTACATGTGTTCCACATCTTGAACCCCCTCCCTCCTCCCTATCCATCCCATCCCTCCGGTTCATCCCAGTACACCAGCCCTGAGCATCCTGTATCATGCATCAAACCTGGACTGGCGATTCCTTGCACATATGATAATATACATGTTTCAATGCCATTCTCCCAAATCATCCCACCCTCGCCCTCTCCCATAGAATCCAAAAGACTGTTCTATACATCTGTGTCTCTTTTGCAGAGTGAAGTAAGCCAGAAAGAGAAACACCAGTACAGTATACTAATGCATATATATAGAATTTAGAAAGATGGTAACGATGAACCTACATTCTTAAACGCTGTAAACATGCTTCTCTTTTTATTCTTCCTCCTATCACTCACATGTTGCTCCTGCATAGTGGTTTTTGGGTACCTATTGTGTGCAGAATTATCTAGTCATTTATTATTTAGAACAGTCTCTGAGGAAATTATGAGTTCAATAAACATGTCAATGTGTGTTCAATTACACCCTCAAATAGGAATTGACTCTGTACTAGCAGCTGAGAGTGCAAAATAGACATAATGTCTTGCCTGATGGCTCAGAAGAGTCCAGAGGAACTGATAGAATATAAAATTATAAGTAGAGAAATAAATTAAAAAGTGTTAGCTGTGTGAGAATCTATCAAGGAAACACAAATGTGTAAAATAAAGAATCATGGTCACAGAAAAAAAACACTTAAAAAGATGGATCAGGAAAGTCTGCCTGGAAAGATTTGATTGAAAAGTAAATGATGAGAAGCCAACAATTAACAGTGTAGGGAAGGGATTTCTAAATAGAGGAGAAATCATGTTTAAGGACACAAGTGAGAAAAAGAGCTGATGCTGTTCAAGAAACCGAAGTTGCCAATTTGCCTGGCAGATAGTAGGTGGGGAAAGCACATACATGAGGAAGGACCATTGGTCAGACACAGTCTTAGCCTCAGAGGACATGACAAATTTTGAATCTTGCTATATGGTCCTAGGAAACCAGCAAAACATTAATTAGACAAGTGATTTCATTAATTTTAACTTTGAAGAATCAATCACTGTGATTGCCAAGTTATTGATGGAAAACGTTAATGGCAAGGCTAATATCACATTGCCCAAGTGACAAAATTAAGATCCAAACACTGGTGTAAAGAAATTCTAAATCAGCTCAAACTCAATCAAAGTCAACACCTTCTTGACAGGCAAAGATTCACTGGGAAATGTCTCCTATTTGCTTTACCACCAATTATCTAGTTTATCGTTTATTACAAAATCTAAACAAAGGAATGAATATAAAATGAGACAATCCTGGCTTCTCTATTGCAACATAGCTTAATTTTATTTTGACCTGAAATAGACTCATTGAGCCTTTTTTTTTTCCTTTTTTTCTACTTGTATATTTTGAGTGAGAATATCAATATGACATTCAAAGGATGGCCACTTGTGGGAAGCATCTATTGGCCCAACTAAGTAAGGTACATTTCATCAAGTAAATTGTAAATATAATACAAGATTAGAATTTATTACAGAGAGTTCAATGAAAAGACAAAGGAACCAGAGATCAAATTGCCAACATATGTTGGATTATAGAAAAAGCAAAATAATTCTAGAAAAACATCTACTTCTTCTTCATTGACCATATTACAGCCTTTGACTGTGTGGATCACAACAAAATATGGGAAATTCTTCAACAGATGGGAATACAGGCAATCTTACCTGTCTCCTGAGAAACTTGTATTCAGTTCAAGAAGCAACACTTAGAACTAGACATGTAACAATGAACTTGCTCAAAATCAGGTAAGGAGTATAACAAGGCTGTATATTATCGCCTGCTTATTTAAATTCTATGCAGAGTACATTATGAGAAATACCATACTGGATGAATCACAAGCTGCAATCAAGATTGCCAGGAGAAATATCAATAACCTCAGATATACTGATGATAACACCCTAATGTCAGAAAGCAAAGAGGAACTGAAGAAGCTCTTGATAAAAGTGAAAGAGGAGAGTGAAAAAGCTGACTTAAATGTCAACAACAAAAAAAACTAAGATCATGGTATCTGGCCCCATAACTTCGTGGCAAACAGGTGGGGAGACAATGGAAAGTGTGACTAGACTTTTATGTTCCTGTACTCCAAAATCACTGCAGATAGTGACTGCTGCCATGAAATCAAAAGACGCTTGCTCCTCGGAAGAAAAGCTATGACAAACATAGTTCAGTTCAATCATTCAGTCAAGTCCAACTCTTTGCAATCCCATGGACTGCATCAA
The DNA here is from genome assembly GCF_049115385.1 of Moschus berezovskii. Lineage (NCBI taxonomy): Eukaryota > Metazoa > Chordata > Mammalia > Artiodactyla > Moschidae > Moschus > Moschus berezovskii. Next base: position 9,666,422 of record NC_142469.1, read on the forward strand.
ACTAGGCTTCCCTGTCCATCACCATCTCCCAGAGCTCATTCAAACTCATGTACATTGAGTCGGTAATGCCATCAAACCATCTCACCCTATGTCATTCACTTCTCCTGCTTTCAATCTTTCCCAGCATCAGAGTCATTTCCAGACTCAGTACTTCACATACAAGTAATGGAGCTTCAGTATCAGTTCTTCTAATGAATATTCAGGACTGATTTCCTTCAGGTTGACTGTTTGGATCACCCTGCAGTCCAAGGGACTTTCAAGAATCTTATCCAACACCACAGTTCAAAAGCATCAATTCTTCAGTGCTCAGCTTTCTTTATGGTCCAACTCTCACATCTATACATCATTATTGGAAAGACCATAGTTTTAACTAGATGGACCTTTGTCAGCAAAGTAATGTCTCTGCCTTTTAATATGCTGTCTAGTTAGGTCATAGCTTTTCTTCCAAGGAGCAAGCATCTTTTAATTTCATAGCTGCAGTCACCATCTGCATTGATCTTGTAGCCCAAGAAAATAACTCTCTCACTGTTTCCATTTTTTCCCCCATCTATTTGTCAAGAAGTGATGGGACGAGATGCCATGTCCTTCGTTTTTGGATGCTGAGTTTTAAGCCAGCTTTTTGACTCTCTTCTTTCACTTTCATCAAGAAGCTCTTTAGTTCCTTTTCACTTTCTTCCATAAGGGTTTCTGCGATAATGTCATCTGCATATCTGAGTTTATTGATATTTCTCCCAACAATCTTGATTCTGGTTTATGCTTCATCCAGCTCTGCATTTCACATGATGTACTCTGCATATAATTTAAATAAGAAGGTTGATAATATACAGCTTTGACATACTCCTTTCCCAGGGTGGAACCAGTCTGTTGTTCCATGTCCAGTTCTAACCTTTGCTTTTTGACCTGCATACAGGTTTCTCAGGGGGCAGGTAAGGTGTTTAGTATTCCCATCTCTTGAAGAATTTTCCACAGTGTTTTGTGATCCACACAGTCAAAGGCTTTAGTGTAGTTAAAGAAGCAGAACTAGATGTGACAAATCTAGAAAGCATACTAAAAAGCAGAGACATCACTTTGCCAACAAGGCCCTTATGGTCAAATTTATGGTTTTCTGAACTTAACATATGTGGATATGAGAGCTGAACCCTAAAGAATGCTTTCAAACTGTGGTGTTGGAGAAGACTCTTGAAAGTCCCTTGGACATCAAGGAGATCAAACCAGTCAATCTTAAAGGAAATCAACCCTGAAAATTCATTTGAAGGACTGATGCTGAAGCTCCAATATTTTCCTTACCTGATGTGAAGCACCTACACAATGGATAAGACCCTGATCCTGGGAAAGATTGAAGGCAGAAGGAGAATGGGATGACAGAGGATGAGACAGTTGGATGGCATCAATGACTCAGTGGGCGTGCATTTGAGCAAACTCTGGGACAAAGTGAAGGACAAGGTAGCCTGGTGTGTTGGGGTCACAAAGAGTCAGATATAACTGTGCAACTGCACAACAAGAATTTATTACTGTGAGCTCAGAGAAATGGCAGATTAATTGTTCCAGCGTTTTATACTTAAAGGCTTCTGTAAAGAGTGATGATATGAGTTTTATTTAAAAATTAATTCATATTAATATTTTATGAAAAAAAAATTGCTACCATAAAATATTCACTTTTGTTGTATTCATAACAGGCAACTTTTACATTTTTAATAAAAGAAAAACTACCTGAAGTTATAATTCAAAATTCTGAATAAGTGATTTCAACAGTGGGGGGAAAAAGAAGAATGCACAGAAACTTATTTCCTTATTGGATTAAATTTTCATGAATCTTCTCATATAAAATATATTAAGAGTTTTCTACAATCTATTTCCTTTCACTGGGATGTAAATGATTTTATATTTCTGCTCAATAAAACTTTGTGATCCATGCATCATGTGCTTCCACTCAACTACCCTCGTTATTTAAAATTTTCATTTAAGGAACACTATGCTTAATATTCATTATTGATATAAAATTTCATAGTTCTTTACTAAATTTGTTTAACAAGAATTGAGTCTCCTCTGTTGTACCACAACGTTTAATGGTTTTGATTTTCTTCTAATAGAAATATATCAGCATGATATTAATATCAGCAGAAAATAATTTATTAATTTCAAAATCAGAGCCTCATGTACAAAATATTAAGTATATAGTCACATATATTTCTCAAGTAAATACTATCAGCAGTCCTTTTGTGATCTTTCCTTCACCTGAACTTCACACATACATGATCATCCACAGAGTTGAAAATTTTTCTTTTCATAAATGTCCCATGATTTTCTTGGCTTGGCTAGACATTATATTTTATCAAATTTCCAGTTGCCCTTTTCTTCACATTAACACTGTTTAGAAAAAATGTTATCTGGTCCATTTTATGATAATCTTCTTAGCTCTTCTACACTTGTCAAGAGATGCCTTTCTGGAACTAAAGAGCCTCTTGATGAAGTGAAAGAGGAGAGTGAAAAAGTTGGCTTAAACTCAATGTTCAGAAAACTAAGATCATGGCATCTGGTCCCATCACTTCATGGGAAATAGATGGGGAAACAATGGAAACAGTGAGAGACTGAAGTCTCCAAAATCACTGCTGATTGTGACTGCAGCCATGAAAATGAAAGACACTTGCTTCTTGGAAGAAAAGCTATAATCAACCTAGACAGCATCTTAAAAAGCAGAGACATTACTTTCCCAGCAAATGTCCATCTAGTCAAAGCTTTGTTTTACCAGTAGTCTTGTATGATGTGAGAATTGGACTCCAAAGAAAGCTGAGCACTGAAGAATTGACGCTTTTGAAATGTGGTGTTGGAGAAAACACTCGAGAATCCCTTGGACTCCAAGAAGATCCAACCAATCAATCCTTAAAGAAGTCAGTCCTGAATATTCATTTGAAGGATTGATGCTGAAGCTGAAACTCCAATACTTTGGCCATCTGATGGGAAGAACTAACACATTTGAAAATACCCTGAGGCTGGGAAAGATTGAAGGTGGGAGGAGAAGGGGAGAACAGAGGATGAGGTTGTTGGATGGCATCACCGACTCAATGGACATGAATTTGAATAAGCTCCAGGAGTTGGTGATTGACATGGAAGCCTGGAGAGGTGCAGTCCATGGGGCCACAAAGAGTCAGACACGACTGAGCGACTGAACTGAACACTTGTCAAGGTTTATCGTGAAACCATCCCCTCAGGGTAAGTTATATCATCATAAATATGCAAAATTTATGCTTGTCTTCTGAATGTGTTAGTTTATGATGTATTTGTGTACATATGCACATGTGTACACACACTTATATTTACATATAAGGTACATTTTAACTTATGCCACTTTTATTAAGTGAGCATAATTATTATCTCTTCATTACATTTTCCTTCCTATGTGGAAATTCTACATTGAATTCTCTCAATGCTTTGTAATAAACTTAAATCTACTGCCTGAGAAATCAGTGTACTGGAATAAAGGGAGCAAATTTCTTTAAAATGAAAACTTATTTTTTTGTTCAGTTAGTCGTGTTCCACTCTTTTCAACCCCATGGACTGCAGCACGCCCAGCTCCTCTGTCCTTCACTATCTTCTGGAGTTTGCTCAAACTCATGTCCATTGAATCTGTGATGCCATCTAATCACCTCAAAGTGTCTCTTTCTCCTACTTTCAATCTTTCCCAGAATCAGGGTCTTTTCCAATGAATCAGCTGTTGGCATCAGGTGGCCAAAGTATTGGAGCTTCAGCTTAGTATCAGTCCTTCCAATAAATATTCAGGGTTGATTTCCCTTAAGATTGACTCATTTGATCTCCGTGTTGTGCAAGGGACTCTCAAGAGTCTCTCCAGCACCAAAGTTTAGAAACATCAATTCTTTGGCCCTCAGTGAAAACTAAGATTTAGCATAAAAACCAAGCATTTTAAATGTATTAGGTACTAGCAAAGGGATAGTAGAAGATATAAAACTGACATTGATATAGCTCTCACTCATTTTAATTTATGATCTGTGACCAGAACAAAAATATTTGAAAAGAACAAGAGAATATTAGAATTAAAGATAAAATTCCTTATGAATCAAATTTCTAAAATGGAACATAATTTTGTTCTGGAAACAGTTTTGTGCTTGGTGAAGAAATGGCTGAATAAATTATATTTAATTGCATAGACTATGTTTCCATAAAATACTGATATAATCAAGTTTTAAAAATATGGGCACGTGATTTAACATATTTAATTATGACTAGTAACAAACCCAGGTGTGTGTGTGTGTGTGTGTGTGTGTAGAGTAGATAGTCAAATAAGGGAGTAAACAATTACTGAAATAATTAAAAATCAGTTACAACTTAATCTCAAAATAGGACTCTGGGAGTATCATTTGACTATTCTTCTATTAAATAAAATGAAGCATAAATAATAAAGTTTAATTATCTACTATGCTTACTTAGTATTTAATTTTTAAAAGATAATTATTGCAGCATTAACTCATACCTATATTAGATATACATCATATTTAAAATATATTTAATACATTTGCTAATTGTTTTCAACAGTTTTCATGGTGTTTATATGTGTCTATTTGTTCACATATCACTTTAAATATAATATATGACATTTATATATTTCAGATTTTACCTTATGTTTGTAAAGAAAAAAAGAATAAAAATGTCTTTATGATTAATCTATATAAATTTAATCAATATGTTACTGTTAGATCACAATTATAATCACAAAAGATTTTGGGTGTCGGGCACATAAAGAAACCTCTTGAACACCAGAAATTATTCACCATTTCTTTTTCTTTTCCAAGAATATAATGTGAACATTCTGAAGGATTTGACTGTTGGGATCCCTCTGTAATGACAATATTTACTTTGATTTGGAAAATCAACATTCAATTGTCCTTTCATCCCCAATTTAATTAAGAGATCCTAGTTTTTTTAACTTTTCCTCTATGCTGAGAGCATATTTTATTTATTCTTATATAATAGTTCTGAAGCCAATAAGAAAAAAAAAAATCAATTTAGCATTGGTATCTAGTTCCTAATTCTGAGGCAGTAAGAGGCAATATTTAGACAATTTTAGAAAGGAAGGGAGAACTATGCCTGATAATCAGATCCATTCACTCATTTATTCAAAATGTGACTACTGGTGTCATCTATTCCAAATGATGAGATAGAGCAGTGACTATTTGCATTTGCTGAGTTTCTCTTCTGTCAAGACACATAAACTTCATAAGCAGATAAATTCATATTAGCATATATTACGCCATGAGGAAAGATAATAAGTGATAATGGGGAAAATATGTGTAGGGGAGGACGCTCTGAGCAGCATCATAAGGCAGGCACCTCAGGAAAATGGGGGAATGGGCCAGGACAGGTCTAGAGGACTGACACATGTAAGACAGAAGAAACCAGTGTGGCCTTTTCTAAGCTCAGCAAGAATCAGAGTGTCTCAGGGGAAGAGTTGTAGAGATGAAGTTAGACAGATAGGCAGGCCCTTGGTGATGGGAACCCACTGAAAACCTTGAGCATGGCAGTGTTATGACCAGTTATCATTGGCAAATATAATTTTATTTGTCATTTTCAAAATAACTGCTGATGATTAAAAATCAAAACAAGGGGACTTCATCAGAAAGTACTATCGTAGTCAGCTTTCCCTGATGGTCAGCTTCAGACAGACTTCCAAACCTGATATGAGCAGCTCAGATACCAGGTTTGAGAAATTCTGGCTTAGCTGATAATGAAGGTGCTAAGAAGTAATGAAATTGGGGATATATTTTAAAGAAACAAACAAGTTAATGATAAATTTGGAGTATGGGATTAACATAAATACACTACTGTATATACTATATATAAAACAGGTAAATGATAAGGACCTACTATATAGTACAGGGGACTGTACGTAGTATCTTGTAATAACCTATAATGGAAAACAATACCAAAAAAAAAAAAGAATATTTAAATATATGTATAACTGAATCGGACTTCCCAGGTAGGCTAGTGGTAAAGAACTTGCCTGCAATGCAGAAGACAAAATGAGACATGGGTTCGATCTCTGGGTCAAGAATATCCCCTGGAGGAAATCCTGGCAACCCAATCCAGTATTCTTGCCTGGAGAATTCCATGGACAGAAGAGCCTGATGGGCTACAGTGCATAGGGTCTCAAAGAGTTCAACATGACTGAAGAGACTCAGCACAGCACATAACTGAATCACTGCTGTACATATAAAACCAATGCAACGTTATGAAATAGCTAGCTAGTGGAAGCTGCTATATAACACAGGGAGCTCATCTCTGTGCTCTGTGATGACCTAGAGAGGTGGGATGGGAGAGGATGGGAGGGAGGCAGAAGAGGCAGGGGAAAAAAAAAAAAATATATATATATATATATATCTGATTCACTTCATTGTACAATACAAACGCAATGTTTTTAAGTGGTTATACTTCAATAAAAACAATAACAACAAAAAAAATTGTACATTTACTATACTTCAGTAAAAAATCATATAAAGTGTGAGGAAAGGAGAATAAGTCATGAAATAAAAAAGAAATACCAGAAAACATTACTGATGGATTCATAAAGAACAAATATGAGAGAGAGAAGTTACAGAAGACTGCAGGACTTGGGCCTGAACAACCTTTAATAAGAGATATCCATTGTTGACCTGAGAGCACTTTAACGGGCTAGATCAGAGTTCTATCTTAATAAAGTAAAGATTATTAGACTTTTAAAGGAGAATTCCCATGGTAGTTAGATGTGGATCCGGGAAGATGGATAACCGAATTGAAATCATCAGCATATGTAGATATGTATATGAATCTATGGGACTGAATGAAACCAGTCTGAGTTTGACCAAGATCAAATGATCCCTAAACCTGTCTGGTATCACTTGCTCATGCATACTCAGTCATTTCCAACTCTTTGTGACCCAATGGATTGTAGCCTGATAGTCTCTCTGTCCATAGAATTTTCCTGGAAAGAACACTGAAGTGTGCTAGGTTGCTATTTCCTACTACAGGGGATCTTCCCGACCGTTGGATTGAAGCTGCATCTCTTGCATTTCCTGTATTGGCGGGCAGATTCTTCACCACTGCACCGCCTCTTAGTCCTGCCTGCCTCTGGTGTAATCTAGGATATACAAAGATAGCAGCACTAGGTCATACCCAGAGCTTCTAAGTTAATTGACCTAATAGAGTCCAGGCATCTGTATCTATTAAATCACTGCAATGAATTCTAAAGTATGGCCACTGGTTCATGGAAAAACTCGCTGGTATGAATGATTAAGAGGGTAAAAGTGAAGTATCTTGGGGTGGGGTCACTTTTACCCTCTTTATCATGCATACCAGTGAGACACAAAGAAATAATCTATAGAAAGAGACCGAAATAGTTACCTGTGAGGGAAAGGAGTTTGGCCTGAAGTGTGTTACTTGGCAATGAAGAATGCCTTCCACAGGAGAGAGGGGAAACTTTTTCCAATGCATTTGCAAAGTGGAGTAGTGGAACTGCTGAGAAGTTTACATTCTAGTCGGGGAGACAAAGAGTAAAGAGACAACTATTTTACTGTGTGGTCAGTGGGTGATCAAGCTCAAAGATGAGTTGTTTCTCCCTCAGCCTTGAGGAATTGGAAATCGCCCGGGAAGAGGGAATACTAGCTGGAAAATGAAGGAGCACAAGTTATGATTTGGCCGTAGATTGTGGAGAAGTTTCCAGGGGTGGGGGAGCATTGTCATGTAAGGATGAAAGTGAAAGTGAAGTAGCTTTGTCGTGTCTGACTATGCAACTTCATTGACTGTAGCCTACCAGGCTCCTCCGTCCATGGGATTTACCAGGCAAGAGTACTGGAGCAGGCTGCCATTTCCTTCTCCAGGTGATCTTGCCAACCCAGGGATTGAACCCAGGTCCCCCGCATTGTAGGCAGACCCTTTACCATCTGAGTCACTAGAGAAGTCCGTATCAGAAAGCATAGAAATTCTGGGAGCTGCAAGCAGTTGATTATTTTTATAGTGTACAGTGATTTGAAGACTGGCAAGAGACAGGACAGAAAGAATAAAAGGCTAAACCTTGATTTCATAATCTTTTGTATTCAGTGTGCCAGGCCAACGGGTTTGGTTGACTTATCACAGAGAAGTCAGGAGTCACTAAAAGTGGAAATATTTTTAAATCAAAATATCATTAAATAAATGTTAAAATATGCACTCTGAAATAAAAAGTCATCAATGTTATCATTTCAACTTTTCATAATTATCTGTCTAAGTATATACTGGATTATACATTCTGTAATGTTTTACAGGTTTTTTTTCCTAGTTATTTTACAAACATTTCTCAACCACTAATATCATATTACCACTTAAAAAAAAAAATCGTCCCTTATTTAATTAGTTTTGATCTTGGGTGTCTCCTCCTATCTTTATTGACCAGTGAAATGCCTTTTGTGAATTAACTGTTTGTACCCCTGGTTAATTTTTCTTCTGTGGTATTTCTCTACTTTTCACTGATTTGAGAGCATAGTTACATATTAAATTTTAGTTGTCAAACATGATTAAAGATTTTCTCATGTCTTGTCTGCCTTTTAGTTCTCATTTGATAGATGGATGGGTAAATAGATATCATATTTAATATGTTTTAAGAAATAGAGAGCAAAATCTCCATTCAGTGTTGTTGTCTAATTATGTGCTTTCTCCAGGATCTAGCTTTGGTGGAAGAGATTTCTTTGTCTAAGATCCCCAAGGTTCAACCACACCCAATGACTGATCAGTACAGAGGAAGAAAGGCCAAGTGTTCTGTCTTCCAGGTGCCATCACATTCCAGAGCTCCTTGTGGGCTTGCCTTTAACTACAGGACTCTCCCTTTGAATAGTCCCACCCTCATTATTAACCTGCAGGTGTTAATCCCTACAGCCCTTTCAGTAAGCTTCATGAATACGGATTTTTCACAGAGTTTAAACTAATGCATCTTTAATTCTCAGCTGTATCTTTGTGGAGAGAAAGTATATATGCATATATACTTTTTTCCTACCTGAGAAGTTATACTTTTAAACACAACATTATTTTCTAATTTTTAAATAAATATTTAAAACTATAATTCATCATAAAAAACATTCTTGAAGATGCCATATTTGAAATATAATAAATTGGAAATCCCTCAAGGCTTGTTTCTAGACGTGATTTTCCCCAATCGATTTGGTACATGTTTCTCGTTATCACTGTTTTTATTAATTTATAACAGAATGTGTTATTTAATAATGCAAGTCTATAGTGCAGTGATAAATTCAGGACACTTATTCGTGCAGTTGAGTTTCGGAAAATTTTGTCCAAGGATCCCTGCAATAAAAAAACCCAAAAAAACTGGAAATGAGTATTAGTTATAGCAATTTCTTTGAAATTGTACATTAATTTGAGTAGATTTGATTATTTTTGAAAAACATTTAATTTCACATGAAAAACATGCATTAACTATTTTGTTCTTGCTTTTTTTTCCAAGTCCCCCACTGAAATGAGCAGTTTCCGTAATGCAAATTCACATCTATCTTATGGCATTTCTCTCCCAGTAGCTTATTATTTCCACTTAGTATCAGTTCAGTTTAGCTCAGTTGCTCAGTCGTGTCTGACTCCTTGTGACCCCATAGACTGTAGGGGGCTTCCCTGTCCATTACTAATTTCTGGAGTTTACTCAAACTCATGTCCACTGAATCAGTGATGCCATCCAACCATCTCATCCTCTGTCTTCCCCTTCTCCTCCTGCTTTCAATCCTTCCCAGCATCACGGTCTTTCCAAATGGGTCAGTTCTTTGCATCAGGTGGTTAAAGTATTGGACATTCAGCTTCAGCATCAGTCCTTCCAGTGAATATTCAGGACTGGTTGCCTTTAGGAAGGACTGGTTGGATCTTCTTGCCATCCAAGGGACTCTCAAGAGTCTTCTCCAAAACCACATTTCAAAAGTATCAATTCTTTGTTGCTCTGCTTTCTTTATTGTCCAACTCTCACATTTATACATGACTACTGGAAAAACCATTGCTTTGACTAGATGAACCATTGTTGGCAAAATAAGATCTCTACCTTTTAATATGATGTCTAGGTTGGCCATAACTTTTCTTCCAAGGAGTAAGCATCTTTTAATTTCATGGCTGCAGTCACCACCTGCAGTGATTTCAGACCTCCCAAACATAAAGTCTGTCACTGTTTCCATTGCTTCCCCATTGATTTACCATGAAGTGATGGGACCAGATGCCATGATCTCAGTTTTCTGAATGTTGAGTTTTATGCCAACTTTTTCACTCTCCTCTTTCACTTTCATCAAGAGGCTCCTTAGTCCTTCCTTGCTTTCTGCCATAAGGGTGGGTATCATATGCATATCTGAGGTTATTGATATTGCTCTCAACAATCTTGATTCCAGCTTTTGCTTCATCCAGCCCAGCATTTATCATGATGACCTCTGCATATAAGTTGAATAAGCAGGGTGAAAATATACAGCCTTGATGTACTCCTTTCCTGATTTGGAACCAGTCTGTTGTTCCATTTCTAGTTCTAACTGCTGCTTCCTGACCTGCATACAGGCTTCTCAAGAGGCAGGTAAGGTGGTCTGGTATTCCCATCTCTTGAAGAATTTTCTAGTTTGTTGTGATCCACACAGTCAAAGGCTTTGGCATAGTAAATAAAACAAGAGTAGGTGTTTTTCTGGAACTCTTGCTTTTCGATGATCAAACAGATATTGACAATTTCATCTCTGGTTCATCTGCCTTTTCTAAATCCAACTTGAACATCTGGAAGTTAACAGTTCACAAATTGTTAAAGCCTGGCTTGGAGAATTTTGAGTATTACTTTATTAATGTGTGAGATGAGTGCAATTCTAGAATACTCTGAGCATTTTTCGGCATTGCCTTTCTTTGGGATTGGAATGAAAACTGATTTTTTCCAGTCCTGTGGCCACTGCTGAGAGTTTTCCAAATTTGCTGGCATATTAAATGCAGTGCTTTGCCAGTATCATCTTAAAGGTTTGAAATCACTGCATTGAATTCCATCACCTCCACTAGCTTTTTGTTAATAGTGATGCTTCCTAAGGCACACTTGACCTTACATTCCAGGATGGGTGACTCTAGGTGAGTGATCACACCAACATGATTGTTTGGGTCATGAAGATCTTTTTGGTATAGTTCTTCTGTATATTCTTGCCACCTGTTCCTAGTATTTCTGCTTCTGTTAGGTCCATACCATTTCTGTCCTTTATTGTGTCCATCTTTGCATGAAATATTCCCTTAGTATTTCTAATTTCTTGAGGGGATCACAAGTCTTTCCCAGTTTATTGTTTTCCTCTATTTTTTTGCACTTAGTTGAGGGAATCTATTTACTGTTCTAAAAAGGCAATTTGCTATATCATTTTCTTGGTTCAAAAGATTTTTTAACTGTTTTTCTTGAGTTTTCCGTTCAGTTCAGTTCAGTCGCTCAGTCATGTCCGACTATTTGTGACCCCACGAATCACAGTACACCAGGTCTCCCTGTCCATCACCAACTCCTGGAGTTCACTGAAACTCATGTCCACCGAGTCGGTGATGCCATCCAGCCATCTCATTCTCTGTCGTCCCCTTCTCCTCCCGCCTCCAACCTTTCCTAGCATCAGAGTTTTTTCCAGTGAGTCAACTCATCGCATGAGGTGGCCAAAGGATTGGAGTTTCAGCTTTAGCATCAGTCCTTCCAATGAACACCCAGGATTGATCTCCTTTAGAATGGACTGGTTGGATCTCCTTGCAGTCCAAGGGACTCTCAAGAGTCTTCTCCAGCACAACAGTTCAAAAGCATCAATTCTTCAGCGATCAGCTTTCTTCAAAGTCCAACTCTCACATCCATACATGACCATGGGAAAAAACATAGCCTTGAGTTTTTAGAGGTAGATAATTTTAGTTTTATTCGGGACTTTTCCATGATTGAGAAAATTACAAATAATGTTCATATTTCTAAAGTGCTTGCAATTTCATCAACCTGCATATATTTACACATGTGGAGTACTTTTAACTTATATTATGAAAGAGAGACTGTAGAGATATAACTTCTCCTGTCTCCAATCGCAGGCCAATGGAAATGACCTTGATAAGAAAAGAAATTAATAAAGGGAGTAATATGCTTACACATTCTGTAGTCACTGACCTAAGAAATATTTATTGCAGACTGGCTGTATAACAGATGCTATGCTCAATCTGTGAACATAAAGAACCCAGCTACCAATCTGTACTTCTGCACTTAATATGGGCAGGCACAGTCTTATACACATTTTACCAAGATGGTTTCACTGAATCTTCACAGCAACAACGTGGTACTGGCAAAATTATTATAGATAGAAGGAGATATTATTGAGTGGCTTTTAGATAAATAGGAAAACAGTCACAGAGGGGTAAAATAGCAATAACATACTCAACGCTATGATCTATAAGTTCATTATCCATGAGATTTGGACAATACTTCCAATATAAGTCTACAAAAATTTTAATATACTTTGGTTCTTTTCATTGCCTCTGACTGAATGGTTATAGAATTAAAGAGTGTTCCTATAAGTGAAATATTTTGCATCTTCTCTTTTTCATTTTTCTCATGTTATTGTTCTTTTACCAGGATGAGAGTTCAGAAGTTACATACTTGATTTCCATGTTTATTAAAACTTTGATGCATGTGCATCGTGTATACATATGTGTGTGTATGCATGTATGTATGGCACACAATGAGGGCTCAATAAATGGTTCATAATATGTATACATGTGCAAGGATCTGTGTATATATATATACATATATATATGTATACATTTCTTCTGATTAAAATGATAGGTATCTCATAAAATCTAATAATGACAAGATATATATCAAAATATATATTTGATTCTATATTTAAATACATAGAGATAGAAACTAACTCTTACTAGGCTTTGTCTTTGATGAGCTCTCTGAAGAAGACAGCATATTTCCTGGGGTAACATAGTGGTTGGAATTTTCTCATTTCTCATCCTTAGTCTTCTGCAACCAATTCATCACCTCAACAAAAGACTTTCTTATGTTGCAAAATTTAAATTCCCTTTACATATAGAAACACACATGTGTGTACAAGTGACTTAACATACTCAGTTTATAAGAGAAATAAGCATAGCTTCTAGGATGCTTTTCATAAGACCGTCACCAGTTCCCTGTGACTCCATGATTAGTCATAGCTGTATCTGACTTTGGTAAGATTGGAAGGGGCAGTGGCCTAGGGAGGCAGCTAATAGCAATTTTCGAGTCAAATGAGTCTGGCTAAGAATCTCAATTTCCTTTAGCTTGAGTTATTTATCCACTATGTTTCTTTTTTTCCTATTTTTATTGGAATATTGTTTTTTTGAGACTTAAATAACATAATGTAAGGAAAATGCTAAGTAGACTGCCCGGCACATAATGAGGGCTCAATAAATGGTTGCAATTAGGACTTTTATTGACACTATAAAACAGCCTTGCTGATAGTTTTGAGAATCATTAATAGCTACAGAGCAATGCTCACAGTTAACAGTCAGGTCGCCCCCAGGATCAAACAAGACAAATGCACATAAAATACTTCACTCAGGACCTGGCACATTTACCAGTCCTTTTCTCTTCCTGCTCTTTAATCTACATTTAAGGGAGAATACAGAATAATGTGTTACTATATCTAAATTCTGAAGAGAAAATGATCATATTATTTTTATTACAATCATTTCACAGCTGGGATCATAACTGATATCATGAAATAATAGAAAAATATTCCTTTTCTGAGTTAACATATTTCTTGGATTCAATAAAGGATTATTAAATAATTTACATGGGTTTTTTTAATGATATGAAAGAAGGCATAAGTATTTGCTACACTTTTTAAATCAAAATTTGGTTGGCGTGAAGCCAATTTTCCTTGTTTACTGTATTTTAAAAAATTTATTCTATAACAACTAAATGTGAATGCATTAGTAGGATAAGATATCCTTGATATCTTCTCAAGCATTTCAGTTTTGTACTCTTTAAAAATACTATTTTTGTGAATTTTTTCTTATTGTCTAGGTTTTGCTGAGTGTTAACATATTGCAGTCTGACATATTTCAAGTCTTTGATCAATTTTTAAAAATCATTATCCTTACAGCATTATATATCAAAAAGAAATAGTTGCTAATTGTTTGCATGAGAAAAAAATCAACTTCATATTAACATTTCTTATAAAACATGTCAAGTTCTATGTTCTTGAACTCATTTAGCTATTTTTATTTATCTGTTCATTTTAAAATAAGTTAGTTGATGATGTAAAAGAACCCATGCTAATCTGAAGATAAATGCCATAGAAAAATAATGTTAAAAATTGTAATTTTGATTAAGAAAATCCAATATATTTACTTTTACCTGATTATGACAACTAATAACTAAATGTTCCATAGTTTGTGTACTTTTAGGATGCAAATGGGAGATTAGCAGTCTGACAAAGCACTTTTAAACAATAATTTAATAAAAATAATAAACATTGAAAATACTGCTATATTCTACATCATGTAGTTCATGCTGACAGAGAATAAGCTTTAATATCCTTCAAAACATACACACACACACACACACATGCACATATACACATGTTCATTATTCCATTATTCTATCCATGTTCAAGTTTTAAGAAAACTAACTTTAGCCACTTGATGCAAAGAATCAACTAATTGGAAAAGACCGTGATGCTGAGAAATATTGAAGGCAGGAGGAGAAGGGGACAATAGAGGATGAGATGTTTGGATGGCATCACCGACTCAATGGATTTGAACAAACTCTAGGACATTGTGAAGGACAGAGAATCTTGGCATGCTGCAGTCCACGGGGATCGCAAAGAGTTGGGCATGACTGAGTAACTGAACAACAACAACAAATTTCCCTTAGTATAAAGATAATGCTAAAGATTCTTGAAAACACCACTTTGCAATATTTTCTTTATTATCACATCTTCAGAGGAGGATGAAACAAACAATATTTTTAAACTAAAGACATGTATATTTAGCCATACTTCTTCCCCCTCCTTCCTTATAAATAAGTTTTGCAGAATTTTGTAAACACCTCATCGCTTGCTGACTAAATTAAAAACTGATCTTTTAATATTCTACCTTACTGTTTTCCCTTTCAGTAAAAAACAACTAAGTATGAATTACTAGTGGAAAGATGCATTTAATGAGGGCTTTAGAAGTTTAGATTTTTCTTCCTGGTATGTTATAATATGCTATTCTCTTAGCATAAAATCCTCCAGATATAATATTAAAGAGTAGCAGTGAAGTTAGGAGAAGTAGTAAAAAGTAAGATCTCTATAGCAATAATGAAAACATCAAGAGTAGGAACCTAAGAATTTGATCACCAGATTGAACCATTAGTTTTTTCCAGCCTGATGGGCTATCTCTAAGCCACATAGATCTCATGGGAAAGATTATGGCATAATACACTTGTCACAAAATTAAGTTTTCAAGCATTTTTTGAAAATATAAACTCAAATTGTTCTGCATAGAAATCTATTGTTTCTTTATAAGCCATGACTATTTGGTAAAATCTTTAAAAATACTCTGTATTTAACAATTATAAATATTTATGCACTCAACATAGGAGCACCGCAATATGTAAGACAATTACTAACAAGTATGAAAGGGGAAATTAACAATAACACAATAATAGTGGGAGACTTTAATACACCACTCACACTTAAGCCCTTATAATTTGAAAGTGTTCAGAAAGGAGATTTTGTTAAACACATTGGGAAATAATACAGTTCAATGCCTTAAAACAAATAAATTTTAAGAACCTGCTTTACAACAAGCATTTTGAACTGAAAGTCAATCACCACAAAATCACTCTTTACCAAGTATTTTTCTATTTAGTTGTTCTCCTTTTACCTTTCATACCACTCTTCTTAGTTTGTGAAAGATCCATCAGTCAGCTTCACAGGATCTAGCTGAACAGTTGGGATGAATCTCAGTTCCCAAGGGAATTAACTTGGCCATCTTATTGAATGAGATAATTGGTGGATTTAGTTAACCTTCCATTTTAACTGATACAGATGAACAGATGCTGAAATTATACAGTTAGGGGATGATGTGGGGCAGTGAGGAATCCCCCATTTAAAGCTGGAAAAACCTTGTTATATTTTTTCCCTTATATATTTACATGTCTTATCTTGTAATGTGGAATTCAAACACATGCTTACAATAGATCTTAACATAAAAAATTAACATAAATTGGTATATAAGTTTCACTGACGTCTTACGAGGAAGAAAGGATATAGGGTAAATTTCACTAGTGGTTGATGTGAAAACAAGAACATTTGATCTTTGTGGGTGTTTTTTTTTCTTTTTTTTTTTCTGTGCTGGGTCTTCATTGTGGTGCCAAGGGCTACTCTCTAGCTGTGGGGTGTGGACTTAGTTGCTATAGTTGCATGTTGGATCCCAGGGCTATGAGCAGGGATCTAACCCATGGCCCCCTGCACTGGAAGGCATATTCTTAACCCCTGTAGCACCAGGGAAGTCCCACAGCATTTGGTCTTGATAGATGAACACTCTCTGATTATCCTTCAGCAGAGAGACGTGGTTGTTGACTCTCTGAGGTGAAGTCACACTGGGGCTAGTGTGCACAAAGTAATAAAGGGGTCTGAAGGGAGGAAGGTAAAGCCATGCCAGCACCTGCTTAGACGTTTATTATTATCGTTACTGCATATATCTCTGTGTGTGTAAGAGACCATAAATACCCCCTGCCCTTAGGAAAGACATATGGATCATCTCAACATGATTGCATCAGTTCACTTCAGTCACTCGGACGTGTCCGACTCTTTGCGAATCCATGAATCACAAAACGCCAGGCCTCCCTGTCCATCACCAATGCCCGGAGTTCACTCAAACTCATGTCCATCGAGTTGGTTATGCCATCCAACCATCTCATTCTCTGTCGTCCCCGTCTCCTCCCATCCCCAATCCCACCCAGCATCAGTCTCTTTTCCATTGAGTCAACTCGTCGCATGAGGTGGCCAAAGTATTGGAGTTTCAACTTTAGCATCAGTCCTTCCAATGAACACCCAGGATTGATGTGCTTTAGAACGGACTGGTTAGATCTCCTTGCAGTCCAAGGGACTCTCAAGAGTCTTCTCCAACACCACAGTTCAAAAGCATCAATTCTTCGGCGATCAGCTTTCTTCACAGTCCAACTCTCATGTCCATACATGACCATGGGAAAAACCATAGCCTTGACTAGACGGACCTTGGTAGGCAAAATAATGTCTCTGCTTTTCAATATGCTCTCTAGGTTGGTCACAACTTTCCTTCCAAGGAGTAAGTGTTTTTCAATTTCATGGCTGCAATCAGCATCTGCAGTGATTTTGGAGCCCAAAAAAATAAAGTCTGACACTGTTTCCACGGTTTCCCCATCTATTTCCCATGAAGTGATGGAACCAGATGCCATGATCTTCTTTTTCTGAATGTTGAGCTTTAAGCCAACCTTTTCACTCTTCTCTTTCACTTTCATCAAGAGACCTTTGAGTTCCTCTTCACTTTCCGCCATAAGGGTCTTGTCATCTGCATATCTGAGGTTATTGATATTTCTCCCAGCAATCTTGATTCCAGTCTGTGCTTCTTCCAGCCCAGCGTTCCTTATGATGTACATTGCATATAAGTTAAATAAGCACCGTGACAATATACAACCTTGACACACTCCATTTCCTATTTGGAACCTGTCTGTTGTTCCATGTTCAGTTCTAACTGTTGCTTCCTGACCTGCATACAGGTTTCTCAAGAGGTAGGTCAGGTGGTCTGGGATTCCCATCTCTTTCAGAATATTCCACAGTTTATTGTGATCGACACAGTCAAAGGCTTTGGCATAGTCAATGAAGCAGAAATAGATGTTTTTCTGGAATTCTCTTGCTTTCTCCATGATTCAGCGGATGTTGGCAATTTGATCTCTGGTGCCTCTGCCTTTTCTAAAACCTGCTTGAACATCTGGAAGTTCATGGTTCACATATTGCTGAAGCCTGCCTTGGAGAATTTTGAGCATGACTTTACTAGCGTGTGAGATGAGTGCAATTGTGTGGTAGTTTGAGCATTCTTTGGCATTGCCTTTTTTTGGGATTAGAATGAAGACTGACATTTTCCAGTCCTGTGGCCATTGCTGAGTTTTCCAAATTTGCTGGCATATTGAGTGCAGCACTTTCACAGCATCATCTTTCAGGATTTGAAATAGCTCAATTGGAATTCCATCACCTCCACTAGCTTTGTTCGTCATGATGCTCTCTAGGGCCCACTTGACTTCACATTCCAAAATGTCTGGTTCCAGGTGACTGATCACGCCATCGTGGTTGTCTTCGTCCTGAAGATCTTTTTTGTACAGTTCTTCTGTGTATTCTTGCCACCTCTTCTTAATATCTTCTGCTTCTGTTAGGTCCATACAATTTCTGTCCTTCATAGAGCCCATCTTTGCATGAAATGTTCCCTTGATATCTCTAAATTTCTCGAGAAGATCTCTTGTTTTTCCTATTTTGTTGTTCTCCTCTATTTCTTTCCATTAATCGCTGAGGAAGGCTTTCTTATCTCTCCTTGCTATTCTTTGGAACTCTGCATTCAGATGCTTTATCTTTCCTTTTCTCTTTCATATTTTTGCTTCTCTTCTTTTCACAGTTATTTGTAAGGCCTCCTCAGGCAGCCATTTTGCTTTTTTGCATTTATTTTCCATAGGGATGGTCTTTAGTGTATTATAAATAAGAAATAGAAAAAAATAAAATACCTTGGGAGTGTACCTGAGAGTTTTCTCAATAGGCACTCAATATTTACTCAATAAATTGATAAATTAATGAGACTAATTAGCACCCATTTTATTATCTCAGTCAAGGTTTAACTTTACATGGGGCAAGAACACTGCATCTCTCTTGTGTAATATCTATTAGGATAACACATTTGCTGCTTTATTTGTTAAAATACTTTGCGCATATTAGGAATTCAAATACATACTGAAACTCTTTCATCTAAGCTCCAGCCATGATATTCAAATACCTTCTGGTCTTTTCTTCCTTGACTGTGATTTAGAAACTTGTAACCTGGGAGGTTTCTAAAACAAATAGAAAATAGAATCTCAACCCTTGTGAACAAAATGTCTCTGTGTGGGCCTGTGTGTGTGAACATTTTATTTTTCTCTACAATTAAATGAATATAAAATGATTCTTCTCATGCACAGGAAGAAAACAGAAACTTGAAAATAAACCACATTCATGGTTCTCATGTTTTATATAAGTTGGCCTGTTCTATCTTGTCATAACAAACTTCACAGATGACTACTGATGAGGTTTATAAGCAGCAAGTCAAATGAAGGGTGAAAGTGAACAGGTAATCTTTCCACAGACGTTTGAATCACATGGAAAATGTATCTCTCCTCTTTTAGAAGCTGCAGCTAACATCAAGTAATCAATGCATGTGATGAAAAATTGTTCTTTTTTCTAAAATCATAACAATTTGAAGAACTGGAAATCAATCTATTCAGGAAATGAAAGTGATAAGTGAGTAATCCGAATGATAAAAATAGCATTATATTTTCTCAGCAGGACATTTATATAAACATATTCAGTAAAATATTCACCCAAAGCAGAAAGTTACATTGAATGATAAATTGAATTCATGTATCAGAGTAAGAAGTAATTTTGTTTATTAATAACATTTTGATCTTATATTCAATATAATATGATTGCATAATTCTATTTTTCAAGTGTAAGTCTATGATAATCTTTCAGTTAATATTTGATATTTCTCCCATCCTGTCTACCAAAATTAATCATATCTAGATATAAAACAAAGCTTCTGTTTCCTAAAATTGTGATTTCCTTTGATTCTATTAGATAGCACAGTAGAATAAGATATTTATTCATAATAAATTGTGCCTAAAATATCATAGAGACAGAATGAACCACATGTTACTAAAACAACTTAATAGAACATCTTATCAGAGCTTCAGCAACCAGTGTCTGACCAGCTTAATTTTCTTGGTCTGGCTACAGACTTGAACTGTGAATTGAAATGTCTATATTTCTGATTTTGCTTCTTTACACTCAATCATAGCCAGAGTCAGATTCTGGTGTCTGGTTCTGTAAATTTCTGGCACTTTCTAACAAGTACCCCAACCTATATAGCCTGATGTGTTAGACTCCCAGCCCGAAACAATAGGATTCTTCATATGGCAATACATCTGCTCCTGGACTTTTCTCCATAGCTTGGAATGGCACTTGAATACCACACCTATATTGTTTATTTCCGAGCACCCTTTAGGTGATGGCCACTGGTAATGCCCTACTGAACTCTCTATCAGCCAATAAGTCATTGACTTTTCAAGTTATAATTGTAGAAGGAGGCTGGTTAAAATTTCTCTGCAGAAGCTCAAGAGAAGCATTCCTGTGAGGATCCAGAAAGGGTCTTATTACTAATCTCCACTACAGGCCTCTTCACTTGAAAATGTATTAAGTTGTTCAGAGGCTCTGAGATATGAAAATAATGATTTCCAATGTATAATTCTAAACTGCAGCAATATGAAATTAAATATGAAAATAAATATTATGAATAGCAATTAAAATCTGCTACTCCAAGAATACTTTATTTAATCTGCATTATATATTTTTAAGTTAATTTTAGAGTGTGCCTCATTCTAGTGCTGGGCTTCCCAGGTGATGGTAGTGGTAAAGAACCTGCCTGCCAATGCAGGGGACATGAAACATGAGCTCAATCCCTGGGTCAGGAAGATCCTCCGAGGATGGCACTGAAATCCACACCAGTATTCTTGCCTGGAGAATCCCATGAATAGAGGAGCATAGCGGGCTACAGCCCATAGGCTCAGATAGAGTCGGACAGAACTGAAGTGGTTTACCACACACACTTGTCCTATATGCACAGATTTTGCCACCTATCATGTAATCAGTTATGGTTTCCACACTTTGTTGAGTTGGTGTTTAAGTCCAATGTTCTTCCTTAGCCTTAGGGTGAGTTCCCACAATCCCACAGGTGACCTTTTCAGTTTCTAATGTAAAGATATCTAAATGCAGGTATCTGGGCTTCCTGGTGGTCTAGTGGTGAAGAAGCTGCCTGCCAATGCAGGTTACACAGGTTTGATCCCTGGTCTGGGAAGATCCCACATGCCATGGAGCAACTAAGCCAAGGACGACAACTGCTGACCCTGTGCTCTAGAGCCTAGAAATGGCAACTACTGAAATCTGCACACCCTAGAGCCTTGCTCCACAACAAGAAGAGGTCAACACAATGAGACACCCACACAGTGCATCTAGAGAGCAGTCCCTGCTTACCACAACTAGAGAAAATCTCACATAGTAACAAAGAGCCAGCACAGTCAAAAGAAAATATTTTTTTAAAATATATGCAAATCAACCAATGTGATACACTATATTAACAAATTGAAAGATAAAAGCCATATGATAATCTCAATAGATGCAGAAAAAGCCTTTGATAAAATTCAGCACCCATTTATGATTAAAAATCTTCAAAAATGAGCACAGAAGGAAACTACTTCAACATAGTAAAGGTCATATATGATAAACCAACAGGAAGCATTATTCTCAATAGTGAAAAACTGAAAGCATTCCCAACTAAGATCAGGAAAAAGGCAAGGGTGTCCACTTTCCCCACAATAATATTCAACATAGTTCTGGAAGTCCTAGCTACAGCATTCAGAGAAGAAAAAGAAATAAAAGGAATCCAGATTGGAAAGTAAAAGTAAAGCTTTCATTGTTTGCAGATGACATGATACTGTACATTCAGTTCAGTTCAGTTCAGTTCAGTCGCTCAGTCGTGTCCGACTCTCCGCGACCCCATGAATTACAGCATGCCAGGCCTCCCTGTCCATCACCAACTCCCGGAGTACACTCAAACTCATGTCCACAGAGTAGGTGATGCCATCCAGCCATCTCATTCTCCGTCGTCCCCTTCTCCTCCCGCCCCCAACCTTTCCCAGCATCAGAGTCTTTTCCAGTGAGTCAACTCGTCGCATGAGGTGGCCAAAGTATTGCAATTTCAGCTTTAGCATCAGTCCCTCCAATGAACATCCAGGATTGATCTCCTTTACAATGGCCTGGTTAGATCTCCTTGCAGTATAAGGGACTCTCAAGAGTCTTCTCCAACACCACAGTTCAAAAGCATCGATTCTTCGGCGATCAGCCTTCTTCACAGTCCAACTCTCACATCCATACATGACCACGGGAAAAACCATTGCCTTGACTAGACGGACCTTGGTTGGCAAAGTAATGTCTCTGCTTTTTAATATACTATCAAGGTTGGTCATAACTTTCCTTCCAAGGAGCAAGCGTCTTTTAATTTCATGGCTGCCATCAGCATCTGCAGTGATTTTGGTGCCCCAAAAAATAAAGTCTGACACTGTTTCCACTGTTTTCCCATCTATTTTCCATGAAGTGATGGGACCAGATGCCATGATCTTTGTTTTCTGAATGTTGAGCTTCAAGCCAACCCTTTCACTCTCCTCTTTCAATTTCATCAGGAGGCTTTTGAGTTCCTCTTCACTTTCTGCCATAAGGATAGTATCATCTGCATATCTGAGGTTATTGATATTTCTCCCAGCAATCTTGATTCCAGCTTGTGCTTCTTCCAGCCCAGCGTTCCTCATGATGTACTCTGCATAGAAGTTAAATAAGCAAGGTGACAATATACAACCTTGACATACACCTTTTCCTATTTGGAACCAGTTTGTTGCTCCATGTCCAGTTTTAACTGTTGCTTCCTGACCTGCATACAGGTTTCTCAAGAGGCAGGTCAGGTGGTCTGGGATTCCCATCTCTTTCAGAATGTTCCACAGTTTATTGTGATCGACACAGTCAAAGGCTTTGGCATAGTCAATGAAGCAGAAATAGATGTTTTTCTGGAATTCTCTTGCTTTCTCCATGATCCAGCGGATGTTGGCAATTTGATCTCTGGTGCCTCTGCCTTAGAAAACCCTAAATATAGTATCAGAAAATTACTGGAGCTAATCAGTGAATTTAGAAAAGTTGCAGGATACAAAATCAACATGCATAAATCACTTGCATTTCTATATACTAACAATGAAAAATTTGAAAGAGAAACTAATGAATCAATCCCATTCACCATTGCAACAAAAAGTATTAAATATCTAGGAATAAACTTACCTATGGAGACAAAAGAAATGTATACAGAAAACTATAAGATACTGATGAAAGAAATCAAAGATGACATAAACAGTTGGAGAGATATTCCATGTTCCTGGGTAGAAAAGATCAATATTGTGAAAATGACTATACTAACAAACACAATCTACTGATTCAATACAATCCCTATCAAATGACCAATGATATTTTTCGCATAACTAGAGCAAAAATATCACAATTCATATGGAAACACAAAAGACGCTAAATAGCCTAAGTAGTCTTGAGAAAGAAGAACAGAGCTGGAGGAATCAACCTTCCTGACTTCAGATTATACTACAAAGCTACAGTCATCAAGACACTATGGTATTTGCACAAACAAAAAAATATAGACCAGTGGAACATGATAGAAAGCCCATGCTCTTATAGGTATCTTATTTTTGACAAAGTGAGTGAAGTGAGGTAACTCAGTCGTGTCCGACTCTTTGCGACCCCATGAACTGTAGCCTACCAGGCTCTTCTGTCCGTGGGATTCTCCAGGCAAGAATACTGGAGTGGGTTGCCGTTTCCTTCTCCAATTTTTTTTTTTTTTTTTGACAAAGGAGGCAAGAATATACAATGGGGCAAAAACAGCCTCTGCAATAAATGGTGCTAGGCT
Source organism: Moschus berezovskii (assembly GCF_049115385.1). Lineage (NCBI taxonomy): Eukaryota > Metazoa > Chordata > Mammalia > Artiodactyla > Moschidae > Moschus > Moschus berezovskii. Next base: position 9,690,212 of record NC_142469.1, read on the forward strand.
AACTGGAGAGCTAAATGTAAAAGAATAAATTAGAACACTTCCTAACACCATACACAAAGATAAACTCTTAAAGGATTAAAGACCTAAATGTAAGTCTAGAAACTCTAAAATTTAGAGAAAAACATAGGCAGAACACTCGCTGACATAAATCAAACCAAGATCCTCTATAACTCACCTCCTAGAGTAACAGAAATAAAAACAAAAGTAAACAAGTTGGACTTGATTCAAGTTAAAAGCTTTTCCACAGCAAAGGAAACTATAAGCCTGGTAAAAAGACAACCCTCATAATGGGAGAAAATAACAGCCAATGAAACAACTGACAAAGAATTATTTTCTAAAATACACAAGCATGTCATACAATTCAATACAAGAAAAACAAACAACCCAATCAAAAAGTGGGGAAAAGACCTAAACAGACATTTCTCCAAAGAAGACATACAAATGGCTAACAAACACATGAAGACATGCTCAACATGGCTCATTATTCAGTTCAGTTCAGTTTAGTCGCTCAGTTGTGTCTGACTCTAGAGAAATGCAAATCAAAACCGCAATGAGATATCACCTCACACCAGTCAGAATGTCTATCATCAAAAAGGCTACAAACAATAAATGTTAGTGAGGGTGTGGAGAAAAGGGAACACTCTTGCACCGTTGGTAGGAATGTAAATTGATACAGTCACTATGGAAGACCATATGGAGATTCCTTAAAAAAGTAGGAATAAAACCACCATATGATCCAGCAATCCCACTCCTAGGCATATACCCTGAGGGAAAAAAAAAACTGAAAAATACACGTGTGTCTCATTGTTCATTGCAGCATTATTTACAATAGCTAGAACCTGAAAACAACCTAGATGTCCATCAACAAATGAATGGATAAAGAATTTGTGGTACATATACACAATGGAATATTACTCAATCATAATAAGGAACATCTTTAAGTCAGCTCTTAAAGAGATCAATCCTGGGAGTTCATTGGAAGGACTGATGCTGAAACTGAAACTCCAATAATTTGGCCACCTCATGCGACGAGTTGACTCACTGTAAAAGACTCTGATGCTAGGAGGGATTGGGGGTGGGAGGAGAAAGGGCGAACAGAGAATGAGATGGCTGGATGGCATCACCGAATCGATGGACATGAGTTTCTCCATTGCTACCCTGTAAATAAATTCTTCAGTGCCAATTTTCTAGATTCTGTATATATGAATTAGAATACGATATTTATCAGAAAGAGAAAGATAAATATCGTATTCTAATACATATATACAGAATCTAGAAAATTGGCACTGAAGAATTTATTTACAGGGTAGCAATGGAGAAACTCATGTCCATCGATTCGGTGATGCCATCCAGCCATCTCATTCTCTGTCGTCCCTTTCTCCTCCCACCCCCAATCCCTCCTAGCATCAGAGTCTTTTACAGTGAGTCAACTCGTCGCATGAGGTGGCCAAACTATTGGAGTTTCAGTTTCAGCATCAGTCCTTCCAATGAACTCCCAGGATTGATCTCCTCCAGAATGGACTGGTTGGATCTCCTTGCAGTCCAAGGGACTCTCAAGAATCTTCTCCAGCACCACAGTTCAAAAGCATCAGTTCTTCAGCAATCAGTTTTCTTCACAGTCCAACTCTCACATCCATACATGACCACGGGAAAAGCCATAGCTTTGACTAGACGGACCTTGGTTGGCAAAGTAAGTTCTCTGCTTTTTAATATGCTATCTAAGTTGGTCATACGTGCTGTGATTTATGGGGTCGCAAAGAGTCGGACACGACTGAGTGACTGAACTGAACTGAATGGAGAAACAGACATAGAGAATAGACTTATGGACATGGAAAGAGGGGAGGATAGGGTGAGATGTATGGCAAGAGTAACATGGAAACTTACATTACCACATGTAAAATAGATAGCCAAATTTGAATTTGTTGTATGGCTCAGGAAACTAGAAAAGGGGCTCTGTATCATCTTAGAGGAATGGGATGGGGAGGGAGATGGGGGGAGACTCAAAGGGGGGGTATATGTATACCTATGGCTGATTCATGCTGAGAATCGACAGAAAACAGCAAAATGCAATAAAGCATTTATCCTTCAACAAAAAATAAATAATTTTTTAAAAAATACAAAAAGAATAAACCCAAGTATTTAGGAAATTAATGTATCTTCAATCATCACAGTATATGTGCAATCTTAGTCAGTGATCTGTCAATAATGTTACTCATAATTCACTGTAAGTATGGAAAATTTGCATTTATTTATAGCAAAATTCACAAGAATACTTTGATTAAATTGTTCAGTAATTCCAAAAATTGTACTTTACACATAGCCTTTATCACAATGGCATTTAAAACCTAGGAAATGCTATTCTCATTTCCTGAAACATCACCCGGCTTGTCTCTTTGCATGTTAGTCACATATATGTTCTGCTAATTCTCAAACAGAATTTGGGCATTCAGGCCATCATACCACTATTGTTCCCACTTCTGAAATATTCATCTACTTTCTGTTCATCTGGAAAATTTCTGGTAGTCTTCCTAAAAGAAGATTATCTGTGCCTTTTCTCACAATTTATCTAATTCCCAGGAAAATTTAGTTTACTTTAAATTCCTCCAATTTAGTTCATAGTTACCTACATTTAAACCCACATCACATCATATTAGAGTTACAGATCCATTTTCTCTAATGTACAGTGAACTCCAGAAGGGCATAGATTTTTGTTTCACTAATCTGAATAGTTTTAAAATATAGCACCCAGGCCAAACATTGCTAAATATCAAAATTATTGTATCAATTTCAACCATATTCTCCAAAAGTCATCATTCCGGTTTTTAAGGTTGCTTGTATTATTGTTTCCTCACATTGGCAAAGTTCTTTGGAACAGAGTGGCTCCAGTTTGTTACAGAGCACCAACTTCGAGCTCCCTGCCTCTTATTTCAAATTTCCATGTTGATGTATGGCAGAAACCGACATATATTGTAAAGCGATTATCCTCGAATTAAAAAGAAATTATTCCACTCAGTATAATAGGCTGTAGGTTCATTCACCTGACTAGTAATGACTCAAATGTGTTCATTTTTATGAATGAGTAATATTCCATTGTATATATGTACCACAGCTTCTTTATCAATTCATCTGTCTATGGACGTTTAGGTTTCTTGCATGTTCTAGCCACTGTAAGTAGTGCTGCCATGAAAATTGGAGTACCTGTGTCTTTTCCAATTTAGGTTTCTTCCATGTATGGGGCTCTGTGACAATGTCTAGAAGGGTGGGATTGGGAGGGAGATTGGAGGAGGTTTGGGAGGAAAGGACCATGAGTGTACCTGTGGCTGATTCCTGTTGGTGTTTGACAGTAAACAATTAAATTCTGTAAAGCAATTATGTTTCAATTAAAAAATGAAGAGACAATAAAAAATCATTTATATATATAAATGATTATATATATATATATAAGATTCTTGTCTGGAGAATCCCATGACAGAGGAGCCTGGTGGGCTATATAATCCATGGGGACACAAAAAGTCAAACACGACCGAGTGACTCACACACACACATACAGAGTGGCTCTAAAATCAAATTGCCTGAATTTAAAATTTAACTCCAATTTTACTGGCTATGCAATTCCCAGAAACAGTTATGTGTCTCTGTAGTTGTTTCTCATAATTTTTTTCACAACTACTTTTGTTGAGATATAATTCACATATTCAGTTCAGTTCAGTTCAGTCTCTCAGTCGTGTCCGACTCTTTGCAACCCCATGAATCACAGCACGCCAGGCCTCCCTGTCCATCACCAACTCCCGGAGTTCACTCAAATTCATGTCCATTGAGTCGGTGATGCCATTCAGCCATCTCATTCTCTGTTGTCCCCTTCTCCTCCTGCCCCCAATCCCTCCCAGCATCAGAGTCTTTTCCAGTGAGTCAACTCGCTGCATGAGGTGGCCAAAGTATTGGAGTTTCAGCTTTAGCCTCAGTCCTTCCAATGAAAACCCAGGATTGATGTCCTTTAGAATGGACTGGTTGGACCTCCTTGCGTCCAAGGGACTCTCAAAAGTCTTCTCCAGCACCACAGTTCAAAAGCATCAATTCTTCGGCGATCAGCTTTCTTCACAGTCCAACTCTCACATCCATACATGACCACGGGAAAAACCAATTCACATATAAAATCATGCAAATCTGAGATATACAACTTGCTGATGTGATACATTTGTATATCACATTATAATTACCATGTCATATCACATCATCATCATCTTTTTCTGTAGTGGGAACAATTAAGATCTAGTTTTAACAGCTTTAAAGTTTATAATGCAGTATTGCTGTCTACTATATAAACACTATAGTGTTAGTTGCTCAGTAATGTCTGACTCTTAGGGACCCCACAGACTCTAAAGAGCCAGGTTCCTCTATCCTGGAATTTTCCAGGCAAGAATATTGGAGTGGGTAGCCATTTCTTTCTCTACTGTACATTATATCTCCAGGAATTATTTTTCTACTGATCGAAAGCTTGTAACCTTATACAGCTTGTCCCCAATTTTCCCATCCTCCAGCTCTTGATAGCCATCTTTCTATTCTCTGTTCCTGTGAGTTCACTTTAGATTCCATATATATTGTAAGGTATTATACGTTATACATTCCACATATGTTGTATGGTATTATATATTACTTAGTTTTCTCTGTCTGACTTATCTCACTTAGCATAATGCCCTAAAGGATTGCTACTTTGTTGAAAAAGGCAGAATTTTCTCCTTTCTCAAGGCTGAATAATATTCATATATATATATATATATGTATATATATACACACACAACTTTTTAATCCACTAATAAATATTTAGGCCTTTTAAATATTTGGCTACTGTGCATAATGCTACAATAAACACGGAATAATAATCATTATACAATAATAATGCTGTAATAAACACGGGAGTGAATATATCTCATTAATATGCTGTTTCCATTTACTTTGGATATATAGCCAGAAGCAAGATAGGTGGATAATCTGTTGGTTCTCTTTTTAATTTTGGGGGGAAGGTAAATACTGTTTTTCATAGTTGGTAAACCAGTTTGGGGCTTCCCTGTTGGCTCAGTGGGAAAGAACCCACCTGCCAATACAGGAGACATGGGTTCAATTCATGGGTCAGGAAGATCCCCTCTGGTAAGAAGTGGCAACCTCCTCCAGTATTCTTGTGTAGGAAATACCAAGGACAGAGGAGCCTGGTGACCTACAGGCCATTGAATCACAAAAGTGTCAAATATGATTTAGCAACTAAACAACAAAACCAACTTGACTTCCCACTTATAGGTAAAATGATTTTCTTTTCTCCACATCCTCATCAAACTCATCTCCTGACTTTTTAATCATAACCGCTCTCACAGGTGTGAGATAATATTTCTTTGTAGTTTTAATTAGTATTTTCCTAAGTAACATTAATGTTGAGCATCTTTTCACAAATTTATTAGCTAGCTGGATATCTCCTTTGGAAAAATGACTATTTAGTTAATTTGCCTCCCTCTTTAACAAGATGTGTCATTGTTTTTATTAAGTAGCATGAGTTCTTGATAGATTTTGTATGTTAACCCTTTATATGATATGTGGTTTTAAATATTTTCTTCCATTTTATACATTGTCTTTTTATTTTTACTGTTTTTTTTTTTTTTCCTGTATAGAAGTATTTTAGTTAGATGTAGTCCCACTTAATGATTTTTGCTTTGCTGCCTGTGCTTTTGGTGACCTATCTCAAAAAAAAAAAAAAAAAAAAAAATTAGTAAGATCAAAATCAAGGAATTTCTTCCCTTTATTTTCATCTGGGAATCTTACCCTATTAGGTAAAAATGTTTAAATCTTTAATCCACTTTGAGTTAATTTCTTTGAGTGGTATAAAAAAAGGGTCTATTTCATTTCTCTGTAAGTGGTCATCCTATTTTCTCCACACCATTTATTGAAGAGACTATCCTTTTCCCATTGAATGTTCTTGACTTGCTTTTCAAATATTAGCAATCATCAGTGATGAGGGTGGGGGAGAGTATTTCTGGACTTTCTATTCTTTTCCACTAGACTGAAGTGTCTGTTTTCTTTGTTGTTGTTTTAATTAAGTTTTATTTATTTCATTTTAGTCTGTGCTGGGTTTTTGTTACTGTGAAGGCTTTCTCTAGTTGCAGAGATGAAGGGCTACTCTTGTTTCTGGTTCAAGGGCTTCTCATTGTAGTGGCTTCTGTAGAGCATGGTCTCTAGTGCAAGTGGACTTCAGTAGCTGCAGCACATGGACTCAGTAGTGGAGGCTCCTAGGCTCTAAAGCACAGGCTCAATAGTTGTGGCACATGGGCTTAGCTGTGCTGCGGCATGTGATATCTTCCCAGATCAGGGATCAAACCCAGGTTTCCTGCATTGGCAGGCAGATTCTTTACCACTGAGCCACCAGGTAAATCCTATGTGTCTATTTTTTTATGTCAGTACTATATTGTTTAATTACTATAACTTTATATTAAAGGTTGAAATCAAGAAATGTAATATCATTAATTTTCTTCTTCTTTCTCAGTGTTGCTTTGACCATCTGGGGTTTCTTAGAGTTCCATACAAATTTTAGGATCATTTTCTATTTCTGAAAAAAATGTGATAGAAATGTTTACAGGATTAGACTGAATCTAGAGATGGCTTTGAGTAGTGTAGAAATGTTTCTAATAATTTTTCTGATCCATAAGCATGAAATATCTTTCTGTTCAGTTATATATTTTTCACTTTCTTTCATCAATATCTTTCAGTTTTCATCTCCAGTTTAAATTTATTCCAAAAACTTTGTTTTGTTTCTGATGCATTTTTGAATAAGGTTAGTTTCTTTCTTTTTTTTTTTCAGAAGTTGTGTTAGTCAGTAGAAACTCAACTAACTTCTCTATTGATTTAATATCCTTCAACCCCTGTTTTTTTATTAGAGTAAATAGTATTTTTCGTTGACTATTTAGGATTTTCTATATATAACACCCTATCATCTGCAAATAATGACAATTTTACCTTTTTTTTTTTTCACGTTTGGTTTCATTTTATTTCTTTGTTTTGTCTAATTGCTCCAGCTAGAACTTCCACTACTATGTTGAATAAGAGTGATGAGAGTAGGCCTCTTTTTCTTATTCCTGAGCTTAGATAAAAGCTTTCAATTTCTTACCACTGAGTAATATGTTAGATGTGAATTTGTCATATACAGTCTTTATTATGTTGATTTATATTCCTTTTATACACATCTATTGAGAGGAATTTTTGCTTTTCATGGAAATATATGTTTTCATGATCTTTCTTTGCTTTTATTAAGATTATCATGTGATTTTTATTTTTCCCTGTAGTGGTATGTCACATTTTTAAGCTTTCATGTATTGATGTTTATTTGAATCCAAAGTATGAATTTCACTTGGTCACAGTGTATAATCTTTATAATATGTTGGATTTTTCATAGCTTGATGAAAAATTTTGCATCTCTATTCATCTGAGATATTGGTCTCTAGTTTCAATATCTTTTTCTTTCTTTTCTTTTTTTTTTTTTGTAGTGGCCTACCTGGCTTTGGTATCAGAGTAATGCTGGATTTCTTAAATGTTTGACTGTATTCTCTCTTCTTTAATTTTTTTGGAAAAAATATTTTGAAGGATTCTCATTAAGTCTTCTTTAAATGTTTGGTAGAATTTGGCAGATAAGCCATCTGGTTCTGGAACTTTCTGTGGTGGGATTTTTGATTCACAATTCAATTTTCTTTCTCATTGGAACCATGTCTCTCTTTTTTTTAAATTTTTTTAAAATTCAACGTTTATTGCTTCACATTAAATTTCTATCCCATAATATTAACATATCTGTGGTACAGTGTCAAATCTCTTGATTTAGCATTCCACAATAAAATATCTCACAGCTTACTTATAATATGACTTAGAAAGCTACTTCTTGGTGTGTATGACACCATTTATATAATTGAGCGATTGATCAATTGAATTTAATGATTTAATTTAAAGATGAACTTAATGACTCAATTTCAGTGTTAACTCAGCAATTTAGTTAAGCATCTTTCATCTTTTTCTTTAAATTTTTTTTATTGAAGGATAATTGCTTTACAGAATTTTGTTGTTGTCTGTCAAATGTCAACATGAATCAGCCATAGGTATACATATATCCCCTCCCTTTGAACCTCCCTCCCCTCTCCCTCCCCATCCCAACCCTCTACATTGATACAGAGCCCTTGTTTGAGTTTCTTAGCCATACAGAAAATTCCTGTTGTCTATCTATTTTACATATGGTAATGTAAGTTTCCAGGTTACTCCTTCGATACATCTCTCTCTCTCTCCTCCCTTCTCCCCATGTCCATAAGTCCATTCTCTATGTCTGTTTCTCCAGTGCTTCCCTGTAAGTAAATTCTTCAGTACCATTTTTCTAGATTCCATATATATGCATTCAGTTCAGTTCAGTTCAGTCACTCAGTTGTGTCTGACTCTTTGCGACCCCATGAATCACAGCACGCCAGACCTCCCTGTCCATCACCCACTCCCGGAGTTCACTCATACTCATGTCCATCGAGTCGGTGATGCCATCCAGCCATCTCATTCTCTGTCGTCCCCGTCTCCTCCCACCCCCAACCCCTCCTAGCATCAGACTCTTTTCCAGTGAGTCAACTCATCGCATGAGGTGGCCAAAGTATTGGAGTTTCAGCTTTAGCATTGGAATATGTTATTCATCTTTCTCTTTCTGATTTATTTCATTCTGTAAAATAGGTTCTAGGTTCATCCACCTCATTAGAAGTGACTCAAAGGCATTCCTTTCCATGGCTGGGTAATATTCCATAGTGTGTATGTACTGCTGCTGCTGCTGCTGCTAAGTCACTTCAGTCGTGTCCGACTCTGTGTGACCCCACAGACGGAAGCCCACCAGGCTCCCCTGTCCTTGGGATTCTCCAGGCAAGAACACTGGAGTGGGTTGCCATTTCCTTCTCCAGTATATGTACTACAACTTATTTATGCATTCATCCATGGACATCTAGCGTGCTTACATGTTCTAGCTATTGTAAATAGTCCTGCAATGAACAAAGGTATACAAGTGTCTCTTTCGGTTTTGGTTTCCTCAGGGTATATGCCTAGGAGTGGGATTGCTGTGTCATATGGTGGTTTTATTCCTAGTTTTTTAAGGAATCGCCATACCATCTTCTATAGTGCCTGTATCAATTTACATTCCCACCAACAGTGCAAGAGCATTCCCTTGAACCATGTCTCTTTAATATTCTTTGATATTCTTATCTGACTCTTTCCTTGTCTCCTCCCACCTCGTAGAGACAGAGAATCCAATACAGTACTCTGGATACTGCTGAAAAGGAACTGGATACTCCAGCTAAATCTCAAAACAGTTGGGTGGCGGGGCACTTACTCACTATTCCTCTCCCCTGTAGGAAATGTCACTACTCTCTGATAGTTCAGCCACATGCAGTGTTGCCTTGGAGAAGGGCCAACACCGCAAAGTTCTGATTTCTTCCACTACGATATAACTTGTATTTTTTTTTTCTTTCTTTTATTCCAATCTCTTCCATAAAGCTGCACTTTTACAGTTTCTCTCTGGTTTTTGTGCATATCCTTTCCAGGTTTCTTTCCAATTATGGAGACAGGGATTGGGATAGATTTGTTTCTCCATTGATTTCACCACCTGAAGAAAGGTCTGTGTGCTCAAAACCTGATACACAGGTGCAAGGTTACTCTCAGGCCACTTGATATATGGTGATGGATCCCACAACTCCCACAAAGGAACTTGGCTTCCTGGAACTAAAAGGAGAAATATCTTTGGTCACCAGGATAATGACTCACTCCATATGTATCATCTCTTAAATAGAATCAATGAATAACATTCACCAGATAGAACTTTAGTGAAGGTTCAACAATTTAATTAATGTAAATCTCCAACATAAGATTTTACAAATAGACTACCAGTTAACATTAATTATTTTACTAATAATTACTTTTTTTGGTAGTAGTAAGATGTTTATTCTGATAATTTTAAAATAAACTGCTTTTTTTGTAATTAATTTATTTTTTATTGGAGGCAAATTATTTTACAATATTATATTGGTTGTTTTTGCAATACATTGACATGAATTCATCCCGGGTTTACATAAGTTCCCCCTCCTGAAGCCCCCTCCCATAAACTGCTAAACTCATCCATTTGTTTCCAGTAAACTGCATAAAATTTTATGACTATCAGGTTAGAATCATAGACCACCTATATTTTGAAATTCCACACAAATATAGACCCTAGTTTCAACAGAAGAAAATAAGTGCTAATATGAAATTAAAGTGTGGCATGTAATTTTAATTATGATACAATATTAAAGGATAATCTTTTCCTATATTATTTGTCCCAAATTTATCAATGTGTCATAATAGAAAAAGTGCATCTTTAAATAAAAGTATTGCTTCTATTCTGCATCTTGTCATACTTCCTGTGAAGAATTTTCTGAATAGCTCAATTATTTTCCAAATTTATTTTACCTAAAAATCATAGTCATCAAGACAGTATGGTACTGACACAAAGACAGAAATATGAATCAATGGAACAAAATAGAAAGCCCAGAGATAAATCCATGCACCTATGGACACCTTATCTTTGACAAAGGAGGCAAGAATATTCAATGGAGAAAAGACAATCTCTTTAACAAGTGGTGCTGGGAACTGGTCAACCACTGGTCAACCACTTGTAAAAGAATGAAACTAGAACACTTCCCAACACCATACACCAAAATAAACTCATAATGGATTAGCGAGCTAAATGTAAGACCAGATACTATAAAACTCCTAGGAGAACATAGGCAAAACACTCTCCGACATAAATCATAGCAGGATCCTCTATGACCCACCTCCCAGAATATTGGAAATAAAAAAAAAATAAATAAAGGGGACCTAATTAAAATTAAAAGCTTATGCACAGCAAAGGAAATTATAAGCAAGGTGAAAAGACAGCTTTCAGAATGGGAGAAATTAATAGGAAATGAAGCAACTGACAAAGAATTAATCTCAAAAATATACAAACAATGCCTGCAGCTCAATTCCAGAAAAATAAATGACCCAATCAAAAAATGGGCCAAAGAACTAAACAGACATTTCTCAAAGAAGACATACAGATGGCTAACAAACACATGAAAAGATGCTCAACATCACTCATAATCGGACATATTCAAATCAAAACCACAATGAGGTATCATTTCACGCCAGTCAGAATGGTTGCTATCCAAAAGTCTACAAGCAATAAATGCTGGAGAGGGTGTGGAGAAAAGGAAACCCTCTTACACTGTTGGTGGGAATGCAAACTAGTACAGCCACTATGGAGAACAGTGTGGAGATTCCTTAAAAACCTGGAACTAGAACTGCCATATGACCCAGCAATCGCACTCCTGGGTGCACACACCGAGGAAACCAGAATTGAAAGAGACACATGTACCCCAACGTTCATCGCAGCAGTTTATAATCGCCAGGACATGGAAGCAACCTAGATGTCCATCAGCAGACGAATGGATAAGAAAGCTGAGGTACATATGCACAATGGCGTATTACTCAGCAATTAAAAAGAATACATTTGCATCAGTTCTAATGAGGTGGATGAAACTGGAGCCTATTATACAGAGTGAAGTAAGCCAGAAAGAAAAGTACCAATGCAGTACACTAACGCATATATATGGACTTTAGAAAGATGGTAATGATAACCCTGTATATGAGACAGCAGAAGAGACACAGATATATAGAACAGTCTTTTGGACTCTGTGGGAGAGGGCGAGGGTGGGATGATTTGGGAGAATGGCTTTGAAACATGTGTATTGTCATATGTGAATCGAATCACCAGTCCAGGTTCGAAACATGATACAGGATGCTCAGGGCTGCTGTATTGGGATGCCCAGAGGGATGATATGGGGAGGGAGGTGGGATGCGGGTTCAAGGTGGGGAACACATGCACACCCGGGGCAAATTCATGTCAATGTATGGCAAAACCAATACAATATTTTAAAGTAATTAACCTCCAATTAAAATAAATAAATTTAAAAAAAAGTAAAATAAAATAAAATATAAATTGAAAATAAAAGGACTTTAGCTTTAATAAAAAAAAATTCACTGTAAAAACAAACAAACCAAAAATCCTAGCCTCTAGAGCTTATTTTAACTCTTTTTCCTTAGTGTTTCTTATTTGGTATACATTTTTGGTTACTGTTCATAGCTATAATTTTATGATGTTTATTATCATGAAAATAGGCCTCAAGAGATAAGCAGAGTGAAATAATATTTATAAGTGATTTTGCTCTATTAGGAGAAACTAGAAGCAAAATTATTTCCACAGCCCTTTAAAGAAACAATAAACCTCCTCATATGCATGATACAAACTTTGCACAAATTTGATAAAATAAAATCTATTAAAAATAAAATTCAGATTTGTGTGGCCTTTTATACGTATACAAAAATCACATTTGAAAACATATACTTTCATGTAAACACAAACTAAAGATTTTACCCCTAGTAAACTTCCATAAAAGCATATTCCAAAAAATAAGTATTTTCATGCAGAAGGTAAGTAATCCCAAGTAAAATTACCTTAAAACAGGAATGGAAAGGTAAATATTTGGGAAAATTAAAGTGAATACTGCTGTACATGTAATACTAAGAATATCAGTATATGATAAACAAAAGTGTATGTATATATAAAATATGACAAAAAGTCACAAAAATCGAGTATGAAAATAAACTTAAGTTATTGGAAACTCATTAATGTTTCCACAAAGTATAAAAATACTAATAATAAGAATCCAAGAAATCAAACATACCTGATATAATCCACATAATACCAAGGAGCTAATAAAAGAATATGGAAATTGCAAGATTAAGATAGAAATACTAGAGTAACTTGAGAAAAAAATAAAAGCCCCAAAATTAGAAACGTGGAACACTACCTTGTAGATATATTAGTTATTGTATTAAATGTAAATGAACTAAGTAATTCAATTATGAGATTGTGATCAACAAGCTAAATTTTAAAAGGAAGTGACCAATAACCAAGTCGTATCTGGGACCTTGAAATCTATAACTGCAAGGAAATGATTCTACCAGAAACCTGAATGAACTTGAAAGTAAGTTCATTCTTTGTTGGTTCTTCAATTTACTATACACTCAGCCAAAAATCGTGACAATAGTCTAGTCAGTTTTAAGTAGATAAATCAGGTTAGCATGTCTAGACTACTGAGCATGTCCAGACTGAGCTACTGAGATTTGTCAGGCATCAGTAGAAAACTGTGCATAGACACTATAAAAGGAAGTCCTTGAATTTACGAATTCAGGAAGATTGAAAACAGAACATGGAACAATACATCTAAAGGAATATCAACTCCCCAAATCACAGTACGAAAAAGACTTTAATATAGGAAGGGTATCATGAGGAACGCTGGGCTGGAAGAAGCACAAGCTGGAATCAAGATTGCTGGGAGAAATATCAACAACCTCAGATATGCAGATGACACCACCCTAATGGCAGAAAGTGAAGAGGAACTAAAAAGCTTCTTGAGGAAAGTGAAAGAGGAGCGTGAAAAGGTTGGCTTAAAGCTCAACATTCAGAAAATGAAGATCATGACATCTGGTCCCATCACTTCATGGGAAATAGAAGGGGAAACAGTGGAAACAGTGTCAGACTTTATTTTTTGGGGCTCCAAAATCACTGCAGATGGTGATTGCAGCCAAGAAATTAAAAGACGTTTACTCCTTGGAAGGAAAGTTATAACCAACCTAGAGAGCATATTAAAAAGCAGAGACATTTTACCAACAAAGGTCTGTCTAGTCAAGGCCATGGCTTTTCCAGTGGTTTTGTATGGATGTGAGAGTTGGACTGTGAAGAAAGCTGAGCGCTGAAGAATTACTGCTTTTGAACTGTGGTGTTGGAGAAGACTCTTGAGAGTCCCTTGGACTGCAAGGAGATCCAACCAGTCCATTCTAAAGAAGATCAGTCCTGGGTGTTCATTGGAAGGACTGATGCTAAAGCTGAAACTCCAATACTTTGGCCACCTCATGCGACGAGTTGACTCATTGGAAAAGACTCTGATGCTGGGAGGGATTGGGGGCAGGAGGAGAAGGGGACGACAGAGGATGAGGTGGCTGGATGGCATCACCGACTCGATGGACATGAGTTTGAGTCAACTCCGGGAGTTGGTGATGGACAGGGAGGCCTGGCTTGCTGTGATTCATGGGGTCACAAAGAGTTGGACATGACTGAGCAACTGAACTGAACTGAAGTATTGTAAAGCAATATTTCATAATGTAAAAGTAGTCTTCCCAATGAATTATGTGATGATCAATTTTTAATATGTAATAATAGCACCTCAAAAATATATGCAGCACAGACTACATACTGTTAAATTCAATAATCATAGAGAGCAAGTTTTAAGTTATTTCAGTTATACTATAAAGAAATGCTTATAGAAAGATTTAAGATTTTGAAAGCCAATGAATAAATGCAGCATCAGTGTCATATGTAGAACATTGAATGTAACAGCTATAACTGCATATGTTTTCAAATGTACATGTGGGCCAAAATTGACAACATGTTGATTACTAACATTATGTTTCATCTTGTTTCAAGTGATTGAAATTTTATACACTGGTACATATATTTGTGAACTCCGGGAGTTGGTGATGGACAGGGAGGCCTGGCATGCTGTAATTCATATGGTTGTGGAGAGTCGGACATGACTGAGCAACTGAACTGAACTGAACTGAACATATATTTAATATATTAAAATAATTATAAAATTCTCAAGTTGAAAATTCCCCAATTTTTTATATTAATTGAAACATTTGCAAAGAGCTTATGAATCAATAAAAAATCAATAAAATTTAAAAATATTTTGGATGAAGTTATAATAAAATATAACATACCAAAACTCATGGAGTGCAGCAAAGGCTATTATTAGAATAAAACTTGTATCCATTAATGAATATACTACAAAAAGGAAAATGAGAAATACATTAATATAAGTACAATTTGAGGAAGCTAGAAAATAATTTATAAAATATAATAAATAATAAGATAGAAACACAGATAAAATTAATAAATTTAAAGAAACTAAACATTGATTATTTGAATATATTAATACAAATGCATGTATGTGTTTTTATGTGTATGCACTCCAAAAATGGCTACTGAAGAAAAAACAGTATACTAATAATCCAATATAAATCTAAAACATCAGAAAGGAATATTGTATATGCACTAAATATTTAGTATTTAAGACAATATAAACAAACTTATGTCAGATGAAACGGACAAATCCCTTGACAAACCAAACTGACAAAACTCAAATAAAAAGAAATAAAATTTGAATGTTCTTATAAATATTAAGTGGATTTTTACTAAGAACCTCAAACCAAGAAAATGTCAGATATTTCCAACATTATACATCAAAACAAAGTTAACATTGTTCCAGAAATTTATTATACATGATATTAGAAACATTTTAGAAAAGCTATACAGTGTCTTAGGGATTCCCTGGTGGCTTAGATGGTAAAGACTTCACATGCAATGTGGAAGACCTGGGTTCAATCCCTGGGTTAGGAAGGTCACCTGGTAAAGGAAATGGCAAGCCACTTCAGTTTTCTTACCTGAGGAATCCACATGGACAGTGGAGCACTGGACACAACTGAGCGATTAAGGACATACATTGTATTATCATAATAAAAACAAACAGCATATAATCACATATACAGAAAAAGCATTGAATAAATGTCAATGCACAACTCATGGTTTATAAAAGAAAATTATATTCAAAAATTTATCATTAGTATGATAAAGTATATATGTATATAAAAGGCAACTCCAAGGGAAAGCTAGAAACCTTAAAATCCATAATACTAAATGATACTGACAACAACAACTTCTTCCAAAAATAAAATAGAAGACTCTACAAGTGGACATCAACAGATGGTCAATACTGAAAACAGATTAATTGTATTCTCTGCAACCAAAGATGGAGAAGATCTGTACAGTCAGCAGAAACAAGTCCGAAAGCTGACTGTGGATCAGATCATGAACTCTTTATTGCAAAATTCAGAATTAAATTTAAGAAAGTAAGAAAACCACTAGACTGTTAAGATATGAAGTAAATTAAATCCCTTATGATTACATAATAGAGGTGACAAACAGATTCAAGGAAATATATCTGATAGACAGAGTGCCTGAAAAATTATGGACAGAGGTCCATGACATTGTAGAGAAGGCAGTGATTAAGAGCAACCGCAAGAAAAATAAATGCAAAAAGGCTGTCTGAGAAGGCCTTACAAACAGCTGAGAAAAGAAGAGAAGCTAAAGGCAAAGGAGAAAAGGAAAATATATACCCATTTGAATGAAGAGTTCCAAAGAATAGCAAGGAGAGATAAGAAAGCCTTCCTTAGTGGTCAATGCAAAGAAATAGAAGAAAACAGTAGAATGGGAAATAAATTCAAAAAGGCTGTCTGAGAAGGCCTTACAAACAGCTGAGAAAAGAAGAGAAGCTAAAGGCAAAGGAGAAAAGGAAAATATATACCCATTTGAATGCAGAGTTCCAAAGAATAGCAAGGAGAGATAAGAAAGCCTTCCTTAGTGGTCAATGCAAAGAAATAGAAGAAAACAGTAGAATGGGAAAGACTAGAGGTCTCTTTAGGAAATTAGAGACACCAAAGGACATTTCATGAAAAGATGGACACAATAAAGGACAGAAATTGTATGGACCTAACAGGAACAGAAGATATTAAAAAGAGGTGGCAAGAATACACAGAAGAACTCTACAAAAAAAGGTCTTAATGACCCAGATAATCACAAGGGTATGATCACTCAGCTAGAGCCTGACCTCTCACACACTAACAAAGAAATGCAGTCATCTCACACACTAGCAAAGAAATGCTCAAAATTCCCCAAGTTAGGCTTCAACATTTTGTGAACTGAGAAATTCCAGATATTCAAGCTTGATTTAGAAAAGGCAGAGGAAACAGAGGTCAAATTGCCAACATCCGTTGGATCATCGAAAAAGCAAGAGAGTTCCAGAAAAACATCTACTTCTCCTTTATTGACTATGCCAAAGCCTTATGACTGTGTGGATCAGAACAAACTGGAAATTCCATCAAGCTATGGGAATACCAGACCACCTAAACTGCCTCCTGAGAAATCTGTATGCAGATTAAGAAGCAAAAGTTAGAACTGGACATGAAACAACCGACTGATTCCAAATCAAGGAAGGAGTATGTCAAGGCTGTATAATGTCATCCTGATTATTTAACTTATATGCAGAGTACATCATGCTAAATGTCAGGTTGGATGAAGCACAAGCTGGAATCAAGATTGCTGGGAGAAATATCAATAACCTCAGATATGCAGATGACACCACCCTTATTGCAGAAAGCCAAGAGGAACTAAAGAGCCTCTTTATGAAAGTGAAAGAGGAGAGTGAAACA